>NW_007251172.1:142619-217582 GCF_000164805.1 Carlito syrichta | reverse complement strand
TTTTTTTTAAAGAGAAATCATAAATGGAGGCTGTAGCAGAAAAATAACCCACCATTTATGCAAAGATACCATATCATATCAATTTTTTTAAATGGCCACTAGGAAACTTACAAAAGGAAAATAGTTCTTTCATTGTTTAACTTTATCATCAAAGAAAAGAGTTGCCCCATTGGCAATCAAACACTATCCTTCATAACAAGATTGAAATGAACATAGGCAGATAAGTAGACACTTAATCGATTCTAAAATTATGAATATAAAGGCTAAGAGTTCCAAAGCAATTGAGGAAAATATAAATTAGTAAAGAGAAATAGCTAGATGTTCATACTAGACAATCCCAGCAGATTATTGCTCTAGCAGTGCTAAGGAGTAGTTTAAGATGGTCCTTCCTATTGATTCTTGAGGAGAATCAATGTGATTTGTGATTCATGCATTATCCTCTGGTGTTCTGGAATTTTAAATAAATTTTTGTATCCATCCCTAACTAATATCTCCTAAAAGCCACTGTTTTCACTCATTGTATTGACAATGGAAACCCAAACTTGGAAAATTCTGGCTTGTGAGATATATATTTACATATATCTATATATTTAGAATTCAGGGCTACTGAATGTATTGCTGTGGCATCACTTCCATAGTTGAGAATTTGAACCAAATGTACTACGTAACCTATACTAGATGCTTTTTCCACTTGTCCATTTTTCCTCTGAGGTCCACATCTGCCATGATGTGGGCAGATGTGTATTTAAGGTAATCAATGAGTTTCAGAAAAGACACAGATCTTCTGCATTCAGCTGAAAGTCTTTGAGACTGTTTGTGAGTCAGGACATATGTTTGTGGACAGTTTTTTTTTTTTTTTTTTTTTATGGCCAGATTTGAAGCACTTACTTCAAACTGGTATATTCTACCATATGGAGATATGGTTTCCAGCCAAAACATTTAATTAACAGTGAATCAAGATGACCCCGTCTTCACTTGTGCCACACGCAAGTGCTGAACACAGTGACAAAGTGAAGACAAGTGTACTTGCAAACTAGACCAGGTCCTTGCCCCTTCCCATCTGGTCATGAAAATGCCCAATCTTATTTCTACCCTCCCTTCTCTGTACATTTTATTGCACTACATATGGAGATGTATGATGAATAGAGAGGAAAATACTTTTGCGAACAAATAACACAATTTGGGTGGCAATACTTGCTCCCTGTAGAACTAAGCTGAGGCAACTTACCAGAAAGCAGAGAATAGGGGAACATGAAAAACATAATCTTGTCTTCCTAAGTACAAGTGTTTCATGGCAATTTTTATGAATGCCTTTTTTAAAGGTTGCGTCTATTAGCACTGAAAATTCCATTGAGTCATAAAGTAATATAAGAGGAATAGAAGGAGAACCTATGATGCAATTGCTTATTTCTTGACATCATTCTAGTTTTGAAACATAATCAAAAATATGATAAATAAAAAATGTAGAAGTTATGGAACAAAAAAGAACAAAATATCCATTATGATAACAAGATCATTACATGGAAGAAATCCCTTAAGTAATAATTTTAAAGACTATCATTACAGGTTCCATATTCTCACAAAAAAGAAGAGATTGGGGCAGTTTCTGTCACCCATACCAGCTCTGGCGTGTCTCCCTATCTCTCCTCTTTTCTTTCTCTAATAAACTTTGGAAAAAAAACAAAGGGATTGGCTATAACAACTAATATCAAAGGCAGAACAAGCCTCAGTAATGAATCCCATGATATTTCCATGAGCAAAAACAATCAGAAAGAACAAATATTGCTAATGCTAGTAAGGAAAAAATAAGTTCAAAAAGAAGTGTCTCCTTAAATTAGTAGCATCACCTTTTCTAAGATGCAAGGGTAACAGAATTATCAATCAGATCTACATTGATACATTTCGTTAATCTGCTTATTCCCTTAATCCAAGTCTTGAAAAAAGTAATTTTGACTTTAGCCTAAATTTCTCAAGATCCAAGAGAAGATAACCAGTGTACAGCCTTTGAGACAAAGCATCAGAAGGTCATATACCAATTCCATCTGTTTAATATTTAAAAATAGTAGAAACTCGATTTATCTGTTGCTATCATAAATCCAATTAAAAGGTACTTCACGCTGCCAATTGTTTTTGATGATAGAATGTCAAATAATTGATTTTCTTGTCTTTTTTTTTTTCTTTCACTAAAATGAGTCGTGCAATAGCTTTGGGTAGGCATACCCCAAGAAAATGTGACGATTCTTCCCTAGGTTTTTTGCAAGCAAACAATCTTCAAGGATGGATTTCATTTTAAAAAATCATTGTGGTTAAACAAATATTAATTACATGAAAATACACTCATGGATTGTGTGAAAGGCACATTTCAAAAGCAGTGTTCAGAAAGGACGTCTGTCTGCTTCAGTCACTCCATTCAGTGAGTGGGACTGGTGTTCCTCTCAGTGGGAGCTGCCATCGTCATGACACTTCACAACAGGAACTCAGCTGGATGATGCACACTAGGATGGAAAAGAATGTCTTTATGTTCAGAAAGCATCCCCAATCAGAAAGATTCCAAGTGGTAGTGAGAGTCTCATGATTTATCTTCAGAGGCAAGCACTTTGTTAACTGAACAAGTTCTAACCAGATGTTAATTGAGCATAAAATTACAAAACTTGGCTAGCACCATGGCAGATTGTAAATTCACTTGCTAAAGGATAAGTTGACCTCTGTGTCCTACACTGTACCCAGCATGATATGGGGTGGTCTATAAATACCGAGTAAATGCAACTGGGAAATATTTGGAGTTCAAAATTACTTCTGAAAAGAAAATGCCACGTCTAGGCATATTTTCTCACTAGTATTTTATTAGTAGTAATGTTACATTATTCTGCCACTTACAAAATACTTTTAAGATGTAGTAATACATTTAATCCTTGCTCTGACACCACAACTTGGGATTTTTTTCCTTAAAAATCTGAGATTCACCACGCTTTCCCCAAAAACTTGTGCTAAGAAGTAGCAGTGATTATATGAACCGTATTCTTTGCTCAGAAATCTCTCTGAGGAAAATCTCCCTGAGGTTGTCCCAATACAATGTAACCTAATTTGGTGAATAAATTCATATATATTCAATTTGAGTTAGGCCAATATTAATGTCAATGAAACCATTATTATACATTATATTTATTTGATGCTTGGAATAGTAGTACATGCATTTTCATATCTATATGCACATATAGGGCCAGGGCAGTAAAAAAAAATCCTTTTAATACCCCTACTAGGCCGGGCTCGGTGGCTCAGCCTATAATCCTGAGTTTTGGGAGGCCAAGGTAAGTGAATTGCCTGAGCCCGCGGGTTCAAGACCTGCCTAGGCAATTTGGCAAGACCTCATCTCTACCAATAAATCAAAAAAATTAACCAGGCGTGGTAGCGCATGCCTGTAGTTCCAGCTACTTGGAAGGCTGAGGCAGAAGGATCGCCGGAGCCCAGCAAGTCGAGGCTGCGGTGGCCGGGAGCGGCCACTGCACTCCAGTCTAGGCAACAGAGTGAGACTCCAACTCAAAAAAAAAAAAAATACCTTTACTAGACTCTATTCACCCTATTTGCTTCTTACCAGTTATCATACTGTCGAGTGAGTATTCAACATCCTCTGCCTCCATTTTTATGTCATCCACTCTCTTTCCAACTACTTCCCTATTTTGTAGTTTCTGTCATCACCATTCTTTTGAAATGGCTCCCTCAGGAAAAATCACCAACCTTCAAATTAACATAGTCAAACATTTTGTCTTGGTTCTCATCTCTTGGTCTTCCTGCATCTTTTGGTATTCTTATTGATTCTTCCTCTCTTGCTAATAGTGTCCTTGATAAATCCTCCATCTTTTTTCCCTACAAGTCTACCCTCTACCTCATGTATTTGTATCTTTGCACCCACAATAGTAAACCCTTTACTGATAGGGATGGGATGTTACTTCTAAACTAGGTAACCAGATTCAAACTCAATAGACTAGAACCAAACTGGCCTTTTACACTGAAAACCAGCTACTCTCTGACTTGCCAATTTCAGACAATGGATTTGTCACTATCCTAATCATTTCTAATTTAACACTTTGTCTTTTTATCCTTCTGATTGCCAAGACCCACCAGTTCTTTCTTCGTAATCACTATCTTTTCTTGTACCATATTTCAGGCATGCAGCCATTTCAAATTACTATGCCAAAAACACAATTTAGGGTGCACACTTACCTCTTGGTGTGCTTGGTGTGCTCCTCTCCACCTCTCACCTCTGTTGCCTACTATATGGAGTCCAGCTTGCTAACTTCTTCACCAAATTCCTCATAATGTTCCTCCCTTCAAGACAACATGATGTAAATAGGTAACTTACATATTTCAGATTTTGTACCTCTTGCTTTAGGGCTAACTTCATAACTTCTTCAATTTGAACTGAGCTATTCCCACATAAACAGGATTGACAAATTATTCTGAAAGAAGCAGAAGAAAAGCTAATTTTTCCATGTGGTCTTATCTAATTTTATGAGTCAGAAACACTTCTCTTCCTAATAAAATTTCTAACACTTGATTGATACTATTACATATCATGGATTTTCTTCCATTTTTGAATTGTATATTGCTGTAACTCTGAATCTGCATATCTATCTTTTGGGTTATCTCTGTCTAAGTATGTCTTTCTATCTGTCTATTATTTCTATATATTTTTAATTAAAATATTGACTCTAGAATATTTTACATTTATTAAAATGAGGAGTATTTTGATTCATCATTACTTTGACACACTTGGCAGCACTTGCATATAATAAATTCCTAATTTGATACATAAATAATTGAATGAAAATGATCAAATTGCATTAGGATCAGGAGAAAAAAAAATTTGTAAAGAACTAAAAGAGAGGTAGAATTAAAGGACATATAAGGGGTTGCTAGAGCTCTAATAACTAACCACTGCAAGACTATAAAATCCTTTTACAGTGTTCAATCAGGCGATAAATTTTGACATCTCAGTCTCCAGCTGGCTAATTATGAATGCTGAAAGAAGACTAACTAAAAGATTTCTTCCAGGCCTGTTGGAAGGCCTCTTTCATGTACTGTTAGCCAACTCTCGCACCATCAAGCTAGAAGGTGTTGACTCTTGAATACATATATCCTACCTCAAGAAGGCACTAATCCCTGCTGAATCTTGGACACTGATGCCAATATCTGATACTAAACTCAAATTGACCCAAGTTATGTCATCAGGGTGGAAAGAAGATGGCATCAGGAGTAGTGGCTAATTCAAGACACTGGGCCAGGCCTACAAAACCCAGTTTTTCTTATTTAAGATTAATATGATCAGCTTCTCACCTTTGCTTCATTATTTTCTGGGTTATTGTAACCATAGAAATTCTTTACACTGAATATTTTATATTGTGCTGGGGTGGCCCTCTGTGCTGCTATATTTGGATGCCCATAGGCTATGCAGGGCTGTCGGTGTCCATCATGGTTTCACTTTTTCTCCTCTCACCCTAGTCAAAACCTTCTACATCTAGAAAAAAAAAATGCCCTTGCACAGATTTGCCAGTCCATTGCCTTTGATAAAAAATTATCAAAATGCTGCATTTGTCACTCCTTGCCTTCCAACTCCTTTTCTACTAATAATGACACCCTTGGGATTCCAGTAACTAATTTCATATCAGTACAACCTTTTCATATAGCTCATACCCTTAAGCCTCTTGACATTGTTTACCAAGTATGCTTGATTCTATTTTCTCAGTTGTCCCTTGTTTTCCCTCACCAAGCCTTTCTTTGCCCCAATTCACTTCTCTTCAGGTAGAAGAAATGAGATCGCAATGTTCCTTTCTTTTCTCTGCCCTCCAATTTTTAATGGTTTTACTTACTTGTGTTGGGTCTAAGTATTTGACTCCTTTTATAACTGATGCTTTTTTTTTAACCAGATACCTTAGCTAATCCTCAACATGAATTATGATAGATCAACACCTACAGGTTTTGTCCATATTTCCTGAAACCGCCACCAAACTCCAACAAGAGATGCTCCAAAACATTTCACAGGTGCCTGTGTCTACCTTTTCCCCTTGTCCAGTCCAGATTGTTCAAATTGGCCATAAGTCCCAGTCACATTAATCCCACCAAGGAACAAGATGGACCCAGGGTAGGTAGCCACACCAACCCTGGCAATGACATGAGACAAAATATAATATTATAAATTAGTCATTATTGCTGCCTATGGCAGTTTCAATCAAAAGGAGGAAATGTGAAATGGGTCTTTAAATAAGACTCCAAGATTTCCAGAAGAGATGGAATCTCTGTGGTTGATAGAAACAGCCAACTGAGATTACAAGAATCCAGTGGCAATAATGAGTGAATGAAGGGTGGTAACATACCCTTTATTCCCAGAGAGGGCAGCTCCAAGGTAACACCCTGTTCATGCCTCTAAGCTAAGAAGATTCCTGTAACTAGAACTGAGATACTGTTTTTTGAAAACTCCTCTCACCAGACTGAAAAGGGCATCCAACACAGACTTCTAGTTTTGAGCTTAAAACTAGCCAATCAAGACTAAACTATTTTCAACCAATCAGGCCTAAATGAGTTTAAATCTTTCATTTACATATACAGATTTGACTGAAGACCAGGATGGGAACTTTTCCTATTTAAGTCAGCTGCCCAGATACCCTCTTTGTTCTCTGAAATGTGCTTTCCTTTTATACCAGAGGCTGTATCTCTCTAATCTGTGGATTGTTTTATTATAGAAAATAAAGCTCTTCCTTCTTCCTCTGCCAAAGGGAGGTTCAAACTTCACCTATACCATGATTATTTGTATACCTAATCCTGAATTGCACCCCACATATTTAAGATTTTAAAGAAGTAAATGAATTAGCTCTTTAAGTAGGTATGGACATTAAGATCAGAAAATCTAGATTAATTCACCTCTTAAAGATAAGGATCAATAACAAGTCTAGCAATCAGTGAGCCTATGGAGAAAAAGAGAATGACAGCTAGAAATATTAATCACTGGATGGACTCAATGATCAAATAGGAACCATGGACTGGGACAAGTCCAAAAATTATTAATAAAGAAGAAACATGGCAAGATATCAAAATCAGCCAAGGAACCAATTTTCTGGAACACTACCTTCTAGTCTCCAACTTTTCCTTTATGATTCTTCTTTGACCTCATGCTTATAGAGCATGCAGTGTGTTGGGGGTACTTACCATGACTAGGTACACACAAAAATGTGTATCTACAAATACTGATGAGTGCATTGAAAGACAAACTGGGTTGCTGAAGCATCAGATAGTTGGGTGAGGTATGTTATTGGCTGAGTAGAGAAGATCATTTAGAGAAGGTGATATTTCAGTTCAGGCCAAGTGTGAAAAACTAACACAGAGGGAAAAGTGTTCTAGTTAGAGGAAACAGCATGTACAAAGGTATCTATACAAAACAACTCATCTGTAAGCTGGTGAGCCACAGGTAGAGTCATTAAAGATGAGGGTGGACAGATAGGTAATATCTAGGTATTCGCAGCATTGAGATTGACAATCACAGAAAAAATTAGAATGCGCAATAAGAGCTGAAATATAATTTACCATTATATATCAAAATGATGTGAAACTGACCTTTTGGGAAATTAACTTGAGAGAGTTGTAGGAGTTCAGACAGAGTCTTTAATTGAATCCATTATATAACCTATAAACTCAAGCTATATAATAGTGGAGGGAAATGTTTTATTTTTGATTTGGATAATGGCTTACACTATCCAAAACAAAACTTATACTTTCCTCATCCACCTCCAAAGCTTGAAAATTGGTTTAATTTAGTAGCTTTGCTCAGTCACTTTTTTATACCCCAAATTTCTCTCTCTCAAAATGATATTCAGTTGGCATCTTTGCTTCTGAAACAAATTCAAAGTTCGGGGTCACAGAGATGTCATTTTTAACAACACGCTCTATCTCAGATGGAAATTCTGAATGTCTGCTGGGTTAACTGCTTCCAAAAGAAGACAGAAAAATGAGATGTTCCAATAATACTGAGTGGCTATATATTTCTCTTCTGTGGAGTGTGTTCAACTTTTCCTTTTGGAGTTACTTTATTTCAAAGAACAAGAAATGCATTTCCTCTTTGAGACCACAAAAATGCCAGGGAAGCACAGAGGCCAAATATGAAAACTAAAATCCCACTGACCCACAAGCTCTTCAGTCTTCTTCTCACAGGGACATCATTCTAATAATTAGTATAATGTCTTTCTTTTCTCCTTTTGCTCTCCTGGAATCTTCCTGGAAGGAAGTCTTGAGCATACTAGATCTTTAATATTCTTTGATGGTTTGCTGAGCAAGTGGCAAGCCTGATTTTCTAGCCCAAATATCTTTTCTTCTGAGGGGATTATTTTTTCATTCTGATTCGAGAGATAGTGTCAAATACAGTAAGTTTTCAGGAAAAACTACACTCAACATTCCAGGAAACTACTCAGGCTGCGTTTTTCAGAAACAGCAGAAATTCAAATATTTTGCCAAAGACCATAAATTAAACAATTTTCTCAAGTCAAATTATTATTTGTATATAGCAGCCAACTATTAAGTTTTTTATTTCAAAACTCTTCTCAGGATGAAAAATTCTCTCAAGAAAGAAATCATTTACAGGGCATTAACACTGGAGAAATAACATCTGTTCTGGACTATCGTCTTGTATTCTTTCAGTCTTTACTGATAAGATTAACTGGAATTTTATTCAATTCTTTTTTTTTTTACATTCTGCATAGGGTTACACACACACACACACACACACACACACACACAAGTTAGGGTCCTATTTCAATCCAAAACCTGTATCCCTATGTTCAACCCAGGCTTAGGCTCGTCTCTGGACCCTAAGGAGAGATAACCATGTTTTCACCTGAAGCTATTTGGCGTACAAGGACCAGGTTGCTTTGCTGTGGCATCCAAGAGATAATGTAGGATTGGACAGAGGGTATCACGACCGTTGAGCATAGTCAGAGGGTAGACTGGCCTGGGTCACTGCTTGTTCTGTGGATGCTCTACCCATTTCCCTTGTCTCACTCCAAATATCTTCTGTTAACATGGATGGCTTCCTGCAGTAAGACTGCGTCTATCTCCCTGAGGTCAAGGTCTTTCTCCTAAAGTATGTTTTCTTGCCCTCCTGGTGGTAATTCTGAGGTATGGTTCAGATTTTCATTGGGCCCTCAGGAGACATGCATCCCAGTTGCCCATTCATCACAGCATTCAGCTATAATACTCATGCATGCTTATTACATTAGCGGACGCCTCAGAGGTATATTTTGCTTCCCTTGCTTGTCTCACTTCTCTACTTTCTCGTTATGCTTTCTGAGATTAGTTCCCAAATAAACTCCCTGCATCCATATTTTTTTCATGGATTTTTAGAGGAATAAAAAATAACAGTTATTACCTTGTGGTAATCGTCTGAGAGCATCAGAAGGCAGGGAGCCTCTGGCACATGGATGGGGAACTATGGCAATGACAATGGTGGGCAGTGAGCTTCAGTGAGAGATTTTTCTGGTGTGGAACTAAAATGCATGAACAAGAGCATATATGAAATTCTTTTTAGCTCGTTTCTGAGCAATAGGGAGAGAAATGAAAAGGAAACAAGGCCGACTTATGTTATGCAGTCCAGTCAGAACACCTTTCAATGAAAATAATTGAGTATTGCCAGAATAAAAGGACCATGAGGGCTGGGGTTTTGTTTAGTGCTATGTATTCAGTCACCTAACACAGTGTCCCGAACATAGAAAGTTTCTGATAAGTAGGTACTAAATAAGTGAGTAAGTGTGACTTCCTTAGGAGCCAAAGATAGACGGACTGAGAAGACAGAGATATTGTATATATATATTTGGACACTTACATATACAAAAACTCAATACATTAGCTACATATATATGCACAAACACACACACAGACATTGTGCCATGTAACAGCTCAACCTTCATTTTCAAGTGGTATTTAAGTGTAACATATTTAAATTTGTGGACTCTCTTCACTTTTCAGGTTGATTCAATCTGGAGTCTAGACTTATTTATCTACTATAATAGAGTTCCTAATAGATGTCAGGTATACTATATGTGTTTCTTTTATTTAATTTCCAAGCTCTTTAATGGTTTTTAGGTTCTGTGTCATGTATAGTGTGATGAAGGTCCACCACAAGAGACTTTAATAATCTCTCACTTTATTCTCTAGTATACTCTACTTTTACTTTTTACCTTTGCATTTTTTATAGAGTTAGAATGTTTCATGTTCTAAGGAGTATGGTACTGATTCTCCTCTTCTAAGAAGTGTATGGCCAGTTACATCGAAGCTTTGAGAAAAATTCATCCTTTACTACTGATTTCAAAAACAACCTTTTACAGATTTTAACAAACTCCCACTTGTATTTTGAATCTTTTTCTGAGTTATCCTGTTCCACTGAGTTTTACAATTAGCTTTAAAATAATTTGTATTGCTTTTTTTAGATTCCATAATTTAGGAAAGCATAGCATGTTGCTTCACTCTTTCCGTATTAATTCTCAAGTTCTTATGAGGCTGAAGAAGAAATGTTCTAAATTAAAGCTGACTGAAAATGAAGGCAGAACAATGGTTATTGGCACCTGCCCTAAAATGTTAGTCTGAGCATAACAGCAGTTCACAATCCTCATTGCCTCTTCTCTCATACATAGGAAGTAATTCCACTCAACCTCTAAGGTCCCTGAGAATTTTAAGGCATTCTACTGAACTGCATCATCTAATTTAATCTCTCTCTGTATCCTACAGCTCTGGTTTTTAAGCTTCTTGCTACCAAAGCATCTGCAGTTACATGATCCTTTCAGTCTCTGCCTAAAATCTTCACAGTGTATTAGTTGTGAAGCGTAAAATCAGATTTCAGTATATCAACTAAGCCTCTTTTTTTCTGGTAAATTACTAAAACATAGCAAACATACAAAAAGCATGTATTCATATTTTTTCAGTATCTACAGAAATATTTATTTATAATAATCACTCTGATGAAAGCATTTGTATAATAACTGTATTGAAGATTATATACATGAAATATTTATGTATTCAAATATTTTTAAATGTACATAAACTCTGCTGTTGGTAACAAGGAATAAATATCACTTACGAAGGAGAGATGTTTTCATCTATGGCGTATGAAGTCTGTAAGTTGATCTGTTACTTATGCTTCAACACTATGGTTGCACACACACATACACATACAAATACAACATTAATATAAATGTCTACAACATACATAATTTGGCTTGGCTATTTTTTTAAAATCTCTTCTTATTGAACAAGAACTAAGACCATGAATGTCCCTGAAACCTATCCCTGTTGGCATCAGAATTCTAAAATTTGCTAACAAGTTCCTTATGTGCTACTTTTCCTCTTCCCACCCTCCTCCCTCATCTCCTTGACTTTCCCTGCACAAGGTCCTTCTTCATTCCCTCATCAAAATCTCAGTTCTGACGAAAGATCTAAAAGAAGCCTTCTGTATGTTTGACAAAGTTATCGTATAAAAACATAAAGATGCAAACATGACTGTGATGTTTCTGAGATTTAGCAATTCTAATGAATTATGAAGCTCAGTTGTTTTTTTCCCTCCTTTCCTGGTGTACCTTTAGCAGCTGCCTACTGCTATGTAAAGTGAATAGAGGAATCTAATCCCAGCTGCTTCTGACAGCTGCTCTGTATACCACTGGGTCAAAGGCATATGGATGAACAAACAAAGAAATGTATAACTCTGTCTGATCATGAGAAGTCCAGCTCAGAAAAATAAGCAGTAGTTTCAACTTAGAAAAGAGTGAAAGCATTAGGACCTGTAGACCTTATAACCTCTACTACCCTCATTGCCATCAGTTCCATTTTGTTAGTCATACACTACCTTCCAAAGAGAGTCATTTTCCTGAGTTAGAAAGATCATTTCATTGTCACGCTTGTTCAGTCCTCCCTAGAGTAGGAAGTGGTATAATATGTGTGCCTAAGCTTTAATATACAATTTTACTTTTTTCCTTTTATGATTTCAACCTTGACCTCTGACTTCAGAGACGACTGTTTTAACTATTAGTGCTTCTCTCGACTTTAAACCAGAAACTACACATCCAAAACTTACAGAGAATGACCTTGGTAAAATACATATGCTACCATATTAGCAATTTTTTAAAAACATGGTATAACTGCGAACAGAATCAAAACGGAACCCAAAAACCAATAAATTGTTTTGCTACTTGGCTGTTAGCAGAATGCTAAGAATGCTAAGGCACATCTCTAGCAAAACCAACACAAAGCTGAAGTTGCATTTAAAGCAAGTTCTCTCAGTTAGGAAAAAAAAGACACCAGATATATTAATGCCCTTCTTGGAGGATGAGTTCATTCTATCTAATATGCATTAGAAATAATCTACTCATTTGATGAAAGGTTTGAGAGGCATGAATAAAGGGCCAGGCTGCTTGTCTATAGCAACAATTAACAAAATCACACAAAGCCCATTTCTGTGGCCTATTTTCTCAGGTCAGCCATCAGAGTAATTATCCACATTAGAGGAATTTTCTGAGCTGGAGGAGAGGTTCACAAGTCAAAGGGAACTGAAGTTCACTCTGAGGAACTTAACTAACTATTTGGTTTTAATAAGTCCTCATCAAATAATGTCTCAGGTATCAAAAGAAATCATTCCTTGTGCTTTTGATAAAAAATCATCATTTTTGTGTCACACCTTTATACAAGATAAAGGTGATATCACAAAGTCACTTCTGCATTTTGAGGTAGTCTCTCCAAGGGGAATACACAAATCACATTCTTTTTTTATGAGATGATATCAGTCTTGCCAAGTGAGTACAAAATTAGCAATAAGAAAATACTGAATGATTTTTTTCTTAAAGAACAAAACAATGTAGCTTCCATTCATAATAGTAAAAGACGTGCATTTTGGCTACAGTTTTCTGTATTCACTTTTTCAAAGATTCTTGACCTGGGATTATTCATTTAGGACAATATGGAAATAAGATATAACAGAACAAAAAAAAAAATCCTTTAGATATTTAGGTAAAAACATGTAGAAAAAGAAGATTTTTCAGCTTTTGCTTGAGTTCTGAAAGGAAATGGAGATGAGCTAAAACAGATACAGGTGCACTGTTTCTCATGCTGGGTGGCAGAGATCTAAGAAGGCAGGAAACTGATGGTAGTAAATAGTGGAGGGAGAAAAACACTTTTTCTGACAAGGACCAAATGTTGCCTAAGACAATTCCAGGGGTCATACAATCACATTCTTGATGAGGAAGGAATGATTTTGTCCAAGTTATTGGCATGGGCATGTGTAAAACAGTGAAGTTCTTTGCACACACTTTTCATTGAAAAGATGTAGACCAAAAAGGTAAACACATTGATTCACAGGTGTGCAAGGGCAATATTATAAAAGCAACTCTCTTTTTTCTCAGCTTCGGGCCACTTTCTCACTATGAAACTTGGTGCCTATATTATATATATAGCTACGGGTGGGGTGGGAAAGTCTATTGCATTCACAAAAAATCTGAATACATATGTACATATGTATTTATTTTTATACAAACACACATCACAATGACCTGACACATGGTATTTATATAAAGATACATCAGCCATGATATCTATTTATCTGGTTTCATATGGGAATCCCTTTTAAAAAGATAGATAGGAGTCCTTTAAAAACAAGAATAACACCAGAAGATAGTAGTCGAGATTTATATGCATTCATATGTGTGTGTATATCTGGGCAAGTGTATGTATATGTGCAACCTTCCTGTTGATATCACATTCCTCCTTTAACATAATTATAGTCGCTCAGCACCAGTGAGCACTGAAACTGCCCTTATTAAACTAGTAAAAGAGACCAATCTTTTCTTAGATTAGATGGTTAGATTTAGATGGGCTTTTCCCCAGGTATTTTAGATCAGCAATAGAAAAGCCTAACAGGGAGAAAGATTTTTCATTGTTCCTATTATATGTATAATGGAATGAAATATACTTGTGGCCAATTTTAGCAGATCTTGATTGGTATTTATGTAGGAGACACTGGCATGAAACTTGTCTGCTAACAATGCACTAAGTGAGGTCTCAGCCCAACAGTTTAAAGTCCTTGAAGTCCTGTGCAAATCTGATCCCCAGAGTAACTGCACTTATATTTATTATGAAGAAAGGACACCCCTCACTCTCTACCACAACCCCACCCCAGCTGTATTTCAAGCACCACTGAGTTTCACAGTATGAGAATTAACCACAAGATTGAGAGAGTTGCTCAAATCTTTTCCCCCCTCTTTATATTAGCTCAAAGGTGCCCTTTTATATGAAGTGAGGATGAGTAAGTAGCAATGAAGGCCAAAAAGATGATAACAAATACCTGCATATTGCTGAAATTAGGCTGACTAACATTATCTAAGAGATATGGAGTATAATGTAAGCTTCTGTACACAGTAAGTGGTTTGTTTTGAGATGCAAATTGATATCCTCTTTGATTACTCATGGTAATTTATGGTGAAAATTCAGTAACAGGCATAACTTTAGAGAGTTGATGGTTTTACGGCATGCCATTCCTAACACTGTTGTGTGCTTCCAACAACAGACCAATATTACCATCATGTTTACAAGGAAAATAAGTCATGGAAAACCATGGAACTCACTTCTACGTGCCAGATGAGTGAACAGAACCTAGATAGACAGATAGACATATCCCTGACTTCTAAAGTTCCTCAATATGACTGACCTCTCAAATAATTTTTTTGTTGTTATTATTGGTCTCTCAATCTGATTTGTCCTATGTTACATAAAACCTAATACAATCTATTGTTTCTTCCACCAACATTCTCTGCTTAATTGGCCATTACACACAGAAGTAATTGTAAAACCCTCTGATCATTTCAGCTCTCCTGATACCCAAGGAAGAATATAGGACTGATTAAATCATGTTTATCAGTATTGGAAAGAGAGGAGCAATGAGCACATCAGCTTTGCTGGAGCTCAACCAGGCAACACAGTTTTGATGAGCATATTTCAATCTTACGCTTTTGAGATCTATCAAAATAAGGTGGCCCTGGGAAAATGTACTATGAATAATCATGTATTTTGAAAGGATGGGACTGTTTTTCTCTAATTTATTATTTAATAATAATTTTGAGCAGGACAATATGATTCATGAAAATCAAAGTATCAAGGAATAATTACCTAGGTACTGTGTAACAGCATCATGTGGTCCCTTGGGAGATATATTGGCTATACCTGAAGGAACTGATAACATAGCGAGGGTAAAACAGAACAACAAAGAATAGTTGGTTCAAAGAGTAACAGAAGTAGAGAAGTAAGAGAACACGTGGGCCAAACTTTATTAATCACAATATGAAAAGAGAGTAGCCAGTAGCGATCTGCAAGATGTGTATTTGGTGCACAACACGAAATATTAGGAAAAACAGGAGACAATATTAAATTATGGAGCACTAACTACACATGGGACTCTGACAGTGGAGAGACTTGTATAGTATGTACAGAAAAGACTCAATGGAAAATGAGAAACTTCAGCCATTTGTGCATAATGTCTGCCAAATGAATAATTTAAGAATTCTGGGTGGGAGGAGAGTAGTAATAAGCAAAGGCATAACAGTGGGTAGGAAGGACTATGACTGTACCAGAAATGGGAGGAATGTGGAAAGGATGCAGAGTTATGCCAGGATGCTAAGTCTGAGTAAGCTAGCACAGAAACTAACTTTTAGGTGCCTTAAAAATCAGAAGAAAAGACAACTATCTGGAAAATTAAGTTGAGGGCTATGCTAGAATGATCAACAACTCTCTCCTAAGGAAAGGAAGCTTTTATTTCACTGCAGATTATTTTTTAAATTTAGCTTAATTATTTTAAAGACGTGGGGTACAATTCAGGATTAGGTGTACAAATGGTCATTGTACGAGTAAAGTTTGGGCCTGACTTTGGTCCCCACTTCACCTGGTTTGAGAGCAGACACTCTTATTGATGGTGTGTGCCCTCACCCTCCCTCTCCTGGCAGTGTCCTGCTACTACCAATTCCTTTTCTTTCTTTCCCACTCCGTCACCCAGGCTGGAGTGCAGTGGCACTCTCCCGGCCACCGCAGCCTCCACCTGCTGGGCTCCCGTGTTCCTTCTGCCGGAACTACAGGCATGTGCTACCACGTCCGGCTAATTTTTTATTTTAGTTTAGAGATGAGGTCTCGCCAAGTTGCCCAGGCGGGTCTCGAACCCGCGGGCTCAGGCAATCCACTCACCTCAGCCTCCCAAAGTGCTGGGATTACAGGGTGAGCCATTGAGCCCGGCCCAATTCCTTTTCTATAGTATGTAATTGTTCAGGATCCACTTAGGAGAGAACATGTGGTACTCGGTTATTTGTTTCTGCAATAGGTCACTGAGTATTATAGACTCTAAATCCATCCAAGTTGCTTGTAGTTTATAAATTTGTCCTTCTTTATGGCTACATAATATTCCATTTTGTATATGCCCCACTTTTTTTGTTATCAAATCTACTTTCAAAGGGCAGTATAGTTGGTTCCATGTTTTTGATACTGCAAATAATGCTGCAATAAACATGCATGCATAGGTACCTTTTTTGTAGAATGATTTGAGATCTTCCAGGTATATTCCCAGAAGGGGGATTGTTAGATTGTTTGGTAGGTCAATTTTTTAGTACTCACCACACTGTTTTCCATAGAAGTTGTAAGAGTTTGCACTCTCAGCAGTGTAGAAGTATTCCTTCTTCCCCAAATCCACTCCAGCATCTGCTGTTTTTCGAGTTATTGATAATGGCCATCCTGACTGGAGTTAGATGGTAGCTCAGTGTAGTTTTAATTTGCATTTCTTTGATGATTAGTGAGCTTGAGCATTTTTCCATGTATCTATTGATGGCTCGTATGTCTTCTTTTGAGAAGTGTCTTTTCATATATTTTGCCCACTTTTTAATAAGGCTGTTTGTCTTTTTCTTTTCTGCATGTTTGGGTTCCTTGTAGATTCTAGATGTTAGGCCTTTGTCAGATATACAGTTGGCAAATTTTTTTTTACAGTCTGTGGACTGTCTCTCCACTCTCTTGATGGTTTCTTTTGGTTGGCAGAAAAATTTCAGTTTGATGAGGTCCCACTTGTCTATCTTCTCTCTTAAGGCATGGGCATTTGGAGTTTTGATCAGGAATTGGTTGTCAGTTCCAATTTCCATAAGAGTATCTTCTGTGTTTTCTAAGGTTCTTATAGCTTGAGTTTTTACATTTAGGTCTTTAATCCATTTAGAGTTGACTTTTGTGTATGGTGATAGATAGGAGTCTTGTTTTTACCTTTTGCATGTGGTCAGCCGCTTTCCCAGTACAATTTACTGAATAAGTTCTCCTCTTCCCAGTGGTTAGTAGCGGAAACTTTGTCAAAGATGGGTTGGTTAAGAAATTGAGGTTTTACTTCTGGAATCTCTATCCTGTTCTATTGGTCTATATGCCTGTTCTTGAACCAATACCAGGCTGTTTTGATTATTGTAGCCTTATAATAAAGTTTAAAGTCTGGAAGTGTGATACCTCCTGCCTTGTTTCTTTTGCTGAGGATTGCTTTGGTTATTGTGGTCGTTTATGTTTCCATATGAATTTCTGCATTGTTGTTTACAGGTCTGAGAAGAATGATGTTGGTAATTTAATGGGAATTGCATTGAATCTGTAGATTGCCTTGGGTAGGATGGACAACTTAATAATGTTGATTCTTTCTATCTATGAGAATAGAATATTTTTTCCATTTGTGTAATCTTGGGTTTCTTTAAGCAGTGTTTTTTAGTTTTCATTGTAAAGGTCTTTCACTTCCCTGGTTAGGAAGATGCGAAGGTATTTCATTTTTTTGTTGTTGTTGCTATTGTGAATGCGATTGTGCTTTTTATTTGGTTCTCTGCCTGTTTGTTGTTGGTATAAGAATGCGACTGTCTTTTGAACATTGATTTTGTACCCTGAGACCTTGCCAAAGTCCTTTATCAGTGCAAGAAGGTTTTTGACAGATTCTCTTGGGTTTTCAAGGTATAGAATCACATCATCAGCAAAGAGGGATAACTTGACTTCCTCTTTTCCTATTTGGATACCTCTGATTTCCTTCTCTTGTCTGATTGCTCAAGCTGACTTCCAACCCTTTGTTGAACAGGAGGGTTGAAAGTGAGCAGCCAGGCCAGGCTCGGTGGCTCAGCCTGTAATCCCAGCACTTTGGGAGGCCAAGGCGAGTGGATTGCCTGAGTCTGTGGGTTCAAGACCAGCCGGGGAACTTGGCGAGACTTCATCTCTACAATACGTCAAAAATTAGTCAGGCATGGTAGCGCATGCCTGTAGTTCCAGCTACTTGAAAAGCTGAGGCAGAAGGATCACCAGAGCCAGCAAGTCAATGCTGGCATGGCCATGAGTATGCCACTACACTCCAGTCTGGGCTATTGAGAGAGACTCTAGTTCATTAAAAAAAAAAAGAAAAGAAAGCAAGTGAGCAGCCTTGTCTTATTCCAGTTTTCAGGGGAAGTGTTTTTAATTTCTGTCCATTTAGCAATATGCTAGCTCTGGGTTTATCGTAGATGGCTCTTACTATTTTGAGGTATGTTCTCTTTATGCCTATGTGTTCAAGGGTTTTTTTTTTTTTAAATCAAGAAGGAATGCTGGATTTTATCAAAAGCTTTTTCTGCATCTAGTGATATAATCATGTGATTCCTATTTTTACATCTGTTGATGTATTTAATTACATTTATGATCTTGTAAATGTTGAACCAGCCCTGTATCCTGGGAATGAAACCTACTTGGTCATGGTGGATGATTTTTGAGATGTGTTGTTGGATCTGATTTGCTAGAATCTTGTTGAGTATTTTTTCATCTGTGTTCATAAGGGATATTGGCCTGTAGTTCTTTCTTTGTTGGACCTTTACCCAGTTTGGATATTAGTGGATATTAGCTTCTTTTGCCATTGCCTGGTTAAATCCATGGAAAATAGGTGCTGGCAAACAGAAGTGTGAGCAGGAAAGGGATAGAAATTACTTCAGAGGAAAAGAAACTCCACTAAGAGTAGGTGTACTTTATAGGTGATGGCTGAGATAACACCCATATCAGGTTTCAAGTTCAGCTTGCTGGACAACTTCAATTTATCAAAGAAGTTTTTCTCTAAGAAAGACCTGTAGGTACTTGTATTATATTGAGACCTAAGACTCCAAACTTTGTTCCTGAGTAACCAGGCTATATTATTGGTATCTAAACAATGCCAACATAATGGAAAAATGAACCTCAATAAATGGCAATGATCCCCCAAGCTCCCACTTTATCATACTTAATTATCTTCATCAAAAATGTCAAAGCCAAAGGTGATGTGCTAGTCTTTATAAGAGACATTAACATGAAGAATTATTCTTATGCTTAAATTTTATTGTCCCCATTAATAGTTTTCTTAACTATAAGATATAGCTTTGATCACTGTGATAATTTTAGAGATCATTTAAAATAAACTGATCTTAGTGTTTACCAGTAAATATTTCTATTCTAACCAGGAAGTTATCACTTTCACCTCTGATCAAAGTCTAAGATGTTTTAAAATGGACATAGAAACTTAAATAATACTTTTTCTAATTTTCATTCCTTTATCCTATAAACTGACGTATATCTGAAACAGTAACGCACAAAACTTCTGACTTACCTGGAATGTAGCCACGTTTTTCTTTTGTGTAATGATCTGATTTTCTAGACATCTTTTACTGTAAAAATGAAACAAATATGTCTAACTTCATGCCATTACAAGTCTCAATACATACAGCAACATATGAAAAGTGATAGCCACATTGTAAAGAGGCAATTGTCTTTCCTTAACTGTATTTTCTTTTCTTTTCTTTTATTTTTACAGTAACTATGCATTTGGGGGGCAATAAAATGAAGGAAATGCAAATCATATTATTGATTTTAAAACAAAATTGTTAACTATGTGTTAGACTGTCACTTAAAAAATCACATTTGTAGATGCTAATCAAATTTTCAACAGAATTCATATTTTAAAAAATAATTTCTATGAAATTAGAAATACAAGGAATGGGCAAACCAATCCTCAACAATCTCTGAGATGCCAATGAATATATGAAAGAGAAAAGACAAAGATTATTCAGCTCAGAGGACTTAAATAAAGGATGGCACATTCTGGCACTTGCTTATTGATTCTTGTCTCTCACATCCATAGAACACACTTTCCATCAAGCTCTAAATACAGATTTCTGGACATCATCAACACTTACTAAGAAACTTATTGTGTGTGAGATGAAATATATTTTCAACCCCTGATATGAACCAATTCATGTGCCACAAAGAATATCAAATTTAAATACTGACTTCTTCTTATACTGTCTTGAAAACTAGAGTCAGAATATTCCACAGAGTATCTGGCAATGGTTACCATTAATCTGAGCAAGCAATGAGGTTTCTTTGAACTTTAAATCTGTTTTTTCTGCATTGTTTGTTTGATTTAGATGTTCAGAGACTGGTAAGAATAATTAGCATTACTGTCACTCCTGTATAACTGCTCTGCTGGGGTAGCTGCTTGTTCTCTTAACACTTCACATACTTTGTTTTAGTTCATGTAACAATCCTACTGAAATCAGTTTTAAAAAGTTGCCACAAACTTTCTGTAAAACAAGTTGATAGCATATATTAGAAGTCCTAACACATTCTTAAACTTTGGTTCAGTTATCCCACTTTGGGGATTTTTAAATTCGTGCACACTCCCAATACTTATCATGTATGAACCATGTACAATGCCTGTACTAGTTGCTGGGTTTTGCTTAATAAAGAAAACATGTCAGGCAGGATTTCATCCACATGAAGTTTGTTTTAAGGTTAAAAACAATCAATGAAATAATCACACTAATAAATATGATAATTACAGCTATAAGTCCTATGAAGCAGAAATATTGCTACCATAAGAAAATAAAGATTTGACTTAGTTCAAGATGCCAGAGGAAATATCCCTGAAGAAGTGAAACTAAAGTAGCTATCTGAAGGGCAACAGTAAACTAGATGAAATGCCTGGTGACAAGTCAGCCAAGTTCAAAAGTCAGCCAAATTCTAGAAGTGGAAGAGGTATGTCAAGTACAAGACCCTGACGGAAGGCCAGAATGACTGGATCAGAGAGGGTGAGAGGAATGAGGCATAAGACAGGACAAGATAAACAGGTCAAAAGTACCATGTAGGCATTGTTAAAAAACATTGACCTTATCCTAAGTAAAATGAGAATTAATTGGCGTGTGTGTGTGTGTGTGTGTGTGTGTGTGTGTGTGTGTGTGTGTGTAGGGGAACACTTTTAAGTTCATTTTGGACTGAGAATGATTTAACTCTGAATCATTGAAAAGCTGATGTTAGTTGGACATTTTTGTATTCAGTAAAGAGCCCTAGCCTAGAGTGAGAAATATGAGTCATTAGTGTTTAGGTAATAATTTAGGGCATAGGTTGAGTGAGATTTCATGAGATGGGACAATGGAACGAGAAGAAGGGAAAGCCTAAAATTGAGCCCTAAGACGCTACAACATATAATGGTTGGTTAGAATATAACTTTGCGTGTGAGACAGAGATATTATAGTTATGAAAATAGGAGGAAATCTAGGGGTGTATTTTCTGGGTGACAAGGGAAGAAAGAGGTTCAACAAATAAAGAGATGAAGCAAACAAAAAGATTAAAGACAAAAAACAGTAGGTATAGCAAAATACAGGTCAGTGGTAACCTATCTATCAGCAATTTTGGCAGAATTCAGAAGAGTAAGGGCAGAGGAGATGGATGGAATGAGATAGTGCCAATCAGTAGCTGGAGATGCATCAGGAATTCATGTGACAACTTTTAGGCTTTGCTTTGCATTTATTTTTAATGGAGATATTTAAGCGTATTTTAAAAATTATTGGGAAGGATATATTTCAGAAAGTCTGAACATTCGATTGAGAGAAGGGATATGTAAGAAAAAGTAGGATTAGAAGGGAATTGGGATCTAAGACACAAACAAAGACCTGTAGCAGTTGAAGCAGCAACTTCTCTGCCAACTAGGATGGTAAGATGGTAAGATGTGGGGGTATGTGTTTGATTTTCATAAAAGCAACAGTTCCTGTCTATGATATCTATTTGTAAAACATTTATTTAAATCAACAGGAACAAATAAAAGATTGCCCACTGCAGTATTATTTATAAAAGTGAAATATTTGAAAGTATGCAACAATCACAGAATGGTTAAATGAGATATGGTTGCTCATTGTGTTGAAAAGTTATAGCTATCAATAGCCATATTTTATTTTACTTATTTTTTATTTTTATTTTTGAGTTGGAGACTCACTCTGTCATCCAGGCTGGAGTGCAGTGGCACCCTCCTGGCCACCGCAACCTCAACCTGCTGGGCTCAGGTGATCCTTCCGCCTCAGCCTTCCAAGTAGCCAGAACTACAGGTGCATGGTACCACACCCAGCTAATTTTTTTGATTTCTTGTAGAGATGAGGTCTAACCATGTTGTCCAGGCTGGTCTTAAACCTGGGGGCCCAGGCAATGCTCTCACTTCAGCATCCCAAAGTGCTGAAATTATAGACTTGAACCACTGCACTCAGCCAATAGCCATATTTTAAAAATAAATAAATGTCACTATAAAAATCACTAAGATATTTTGTGCTGAAACAAGCAAGATACGAAACAATAATATTTCAATGTATTTCTATGTATGAATGTGTGTTTTAATAGAGACTATAGGGGTTTTCCTCCAAAAGTACATTGGGTGGAAGGTTGGGTAATTATTAGTTTTTTCCTTGTCTTTTTCAATTTTTAGGCGATTAACATATTTTCCTTTAGAATCAAGGATGTATATGTCTTAAAAATAAAACTTATATCTGAGTCTTGAAAATGAAATAAATATATCTAGTGACATTTAAGTTTAGATAAATGTGAAGTAAAACAGATTAAAAGTTGGAAAGAGATCAACAAATGTAATTTACTTTTTTTCCCAGGGACTTGTTGTCCAGTTGATCGTTAAGGTTCTTTTCAGCTCTAATTCTTCATCCCTGACATGGCTCAGGTGCAGCTGTTGTTAAATACAAATTAATGTTCACTTGCATGTAAAATAATCATTCTGGATTGTTTCCATACTTGTGGTAGAACAATTTCCTGATTTGACTAAAATAATTCTGTTGGGCAAAGAAGAACATGTCTACTGTTTTGGTTATCTTCACTAGGCTTAGGACAACCAAACTCTATGACATAACATGATTCCATATACTGTTTGAAAACATAAGTATTGCAATCTTTTTGGAGTTTTTTTGTTTTTGTTTTTGTTGGGGGTAGTTGAGTAGGTGTCTCACTCACAGGCTGGAGTGCAGTGGCATGCTCATGGCTACTGAAGCCTTGACTTGCTGGGCTCAGGCTATCCTTCTGCCTCAGTCTTCCAAGTAGCTGGAACCACAGGCGTGCACCACCACACCCAGCTAATTTTTTGATTTATTTTGGAGATGAGGTCTCACCAATTTGCCCAGGCTAATCTCAAACCTGTGGGCTCAGGCAATTCTTTCACTTCAGCCTCCCAAAGTGCTGGGATTACAGGCATGAGCCATTATACTCAGCTTGTTCCTATCTTTTAATTTACACTAAATTTCTTAGTACTAGTACATGCTCAGCTCAAACTTTGACCTTCTTAAGCCTCTGCATTTTATTTCTGCCTACCATCTCTGAGAACAGAAGGTTCAGAGATCAAGGGTATTTGTACAAAAATGGAAAAGAGGAGGAATTATTAATGATACAAGAAATTCTAAATAAAATTAATGGCAAGCACCTTGTGGTTTTCTCAGAAGCTAAATGCATTTTATTATCTAATTGAGGCATCATCTGGGTAAGAGAATGACAACAATATCCCATTTTACTATTAAGGGAATAGATTAAATTTATATCAATATAAACAGTACAATGGACATCTGAAGAAAAATAATACAGTTTAAGTAAAACCTCTATGACTGGAATACAGAAGTTCTAACTTCAAAGATTCCTAAATCTGCAAATAACTAATAGGTGACAATAAACATTTAACATGCAAAGGTCCTTTTTCTATCTTATGCAAAATAGAAACAATAATCCTAGTTGCACTTAATTTTGCAATGCTTCCCAGAACTATTTTAATGTTAAAATAATACGTTGAAAATGTAAATGGAGAAAAGGGGAGAGAGGGAAAACAAAAGAAAGAAAATAAATGGAAAAAAGAGGAATTATGAAACAAATATACTGTATACTCTGTGAATCAATTTCTCTCTCTCTCTCTCTCACACACAGACACACACATACACTTTCATTTACTAGTTTTTCTACATCAGAGTTTCTTAAACTGTTCTATATGTCCTGTAAGATGTTGCATAAAAAAGAAAAGATCTTTTTGCAGAAAAGTTCATGAAGTATACCCTATTCTTTTCTTAAGGCTTTATAAAGTGCTTTCGTGTATCAAAGTCTTTCAGCAGAGAAAGTGATTTAACTTTGTTTCTTCCAGAGTTTCCAAAGTTATTTGACTTTGCAATACATATTTTTCTAATGTGCTATCTGGTAACATGTTCATGAGACATCATAGAATGAGGATACCACAGAATAGTTTAGGAAACACTTGTGAAAATTAATTCTATCATTCATCTTATTCTTCCTCTCTTGCTGTATAAATGTGTGTGTGTGGCATACATACATGTTTATATGATTCATATACATATAATTAAAAACTGCTACTTTTCCTACAGAACTGCACTGGTCCAATACAGTGCCCACTAATCCCTAGAAATGTGGCAGGCAACTCTGAAATGAACTGAAATGTACTATCAGTGTAAAATACACATCAGATTTTGAAGAGATAATAGGAAAAAATGGAAAATATCTCATAATTTTGTGTTGATTATGTGTTGAAATGATATTTTAGATTTACTCAAATATATAAAATATATAATTAAAATTAATTTTCCTGTTTTTTCTTTTAGAAAAAATTACAATAACACATGGTTACACTTGTGGCCCATTATCTTTTTATTTCTATTAGCACTGCTATAAATTGTTAGAAATTTATAAAATACCAACAAAATAAAAAGAAGAAAATTATCACTTATCATCTACAGATACTTGCTTTGAACCTTTCAGTGTATTTTCTAATGGTTATTTTTCTATGTATATCTTTCAGAATAGGATCACAGAAAAAGACAGGTAGGTAGGTAGATAGATGAAAGATACATACATACATACATACATACATAAAAACCTACCAGCACCATCTGTCTTTACTTTATTCTGTGACTTTCTGTGGTATTGGGCTACACAGTTTGACCTCTTTCCTCTTCTTCCTGGTGAGCAAAAAGCTCTGAGTAAAACTAAGTGACATCGAGACACAAAATCACCTAGAAAAATGTATACTGTGAAATAAGCATTTTAGTCCGAGGATTTCATCAGGATATGTCTAAAGTGAATATGGTTTCAGAGGCTTCTGGTGACCTTGGGGGACAGGTGGAGAGGAGGCAACACAGGCTTTTACATAAACAGGCTGGACCAAAAAGAATTCTTCTTAATCAGATGTTGCCTTTAGGCTGAAAAAGGAAACAGCATATAAACCAGCCCCCAAGCTTGCTGCTGCCATTTATTTAACAAAGTTTTAGAGAAGCAGAAACTTCACTAGTCAGTGATTTATTGCCCAGGGGAATTCAAGGAAATTCCCTCATGTGAGCTATTCATTTTCTTGTTCTGAACCTCCCAAATCATCTCAGCAGGAGAGGATGTGTGTTCCTGACCTTGGCCGCTTTCTCTGGTTTGCGTTTTCATCTGCTAAATAGGTCACAGCACATGTTTATTCTGGCCCACAGCTCCAGCAACACCGTGGGATTCCCTTTCCTCAGTGCTGCCCTCTGCTTTTTCTTCCTTCAACCCCCACGTCTGGGACATGCATAACCACTAGGGCAACTTAAATTGTGCTTGTGTCCACATTGAAAAACCAGTGCAGCTGTTTCAACGGAATGAAATGGCCTCTGATTCAGTCTACTAGGCAGGCAACTGAATGGAAAACAGTCATGTTTAAAGTCAGTCACGGCAAAGATGGAATAACTAGCTTGATTGAGTGGATTTTTCACCTTCTAACTAAGCATGCCTGTGTTTTAAGTGGCTGTAGCCTTTGTTCTCTCTAGCATTAGATTTTTATGACTTTTGTTTTCGCCCAACTTTTTCAATTTTTCTGTCTCTGCTACACATCTCCCTCTCCTCCCCCGACCCCCCGACCCCCAGGGCCAGTAACTGTATCAAAATAATCATGCTACTTTGCTTTCGTAAGGTCTTTGATCAAAAGATCACAAATCACTTTGTGGATGATTGAGTCTTATACCCCATCCTGTGCAGCAAGGAAAGAATAAAAGAGGAACACACATATATCAGAAAACTTAAAAGAGTCTCAAAGAAAAACATTTTAAAAAAGAGAATGCATGTGTAAATTTTAATTCTGCATGTTCTGTATTCACCTTACTTTATTTTCCTTATTAAGACAATTTCATTTTTCAATCTCCTTTGCAAAATTGAATTTTCCCTTGCTTTTTCTGCCTTCTCCGAGCATTTTAAATGACTCCATTTTATCTGTTCTCCTAGTGTAACAATTATACTTCTTTAAAACCATGTTTGAGGGTGTGAGTTTGTCATATAATTTTTAACATGAACACAAAATAGGTGACTTTAAGTTCAGGTTTAAAAATCATCTTCAACTTGAACAAAGAAAGTAGTATTGAGGCCAGTAATAGGGAGATAGCCAGGAAAAGCATGGTACACAAGAATAACGTTTGCTATGTAGATTTAAGTCAAAGCCTTCTCCATTAGAACAGTGTTTTAGTCATCCTTCTCTTCCTGGTACAGAGATGGAAACAACCTTGCAAGGACATTTCCTTTATTGATATGAATTTCCCTTACTAAAGGATAACTTATCTGTTTTCAGAGCTTCTCCTGTGTCTGTAGGTTCTCAAAATAGTCAATTCAAAATATTCCAAAAGGCATATTTTGGGGTGGCATATTCTAGTCTCTTACATACCAACGTATACCCAATACATTGTTACTATTACTTTGAAGAGCTATCTTTTAGGCCAGTAAGAAAAGAAAAATAAAAAATTTTATTTACCCCCATTTATTTTATAATACTTCTGTTTTTTTATGTAGATCTTAGCTCCTGATCTATATTATTTTCCTTCTTCCTGAATAAATTCTTTTAACATTTCTTACAGAGCAGGTCTGCTGACCATGAATGTCCTCGGTTTTTGTTTGAGAAAGTCTTCATTTCTCCTCGAATTTTGAAAAATAATTTCTCTAGACATAGAAATCAAGGTTGGTGATTTCTCTCTTCCAAAACTTCAGATATTTCACTCCATTCTCATCTTCATTGCAAGGTTTCTGACAGAAGTTCTCTGTAATTTTTCCCATACTTCTTATATAGATAAAGTAGTTTCCCCTCCCCTCAAGTTTCTTTCAATATTATGTTTGTCTTTAATTTTTGGCAGTTTGAATTTGACAAGCCTATGTGTGTGGAGTTTGTTTTGTTTTGTTTGTCTATTTTTATCTTTATTTTTGTATTTGTTTTCCTTGGAGTTCTCTGAGTTGTTTAGTATCTTTCATTAACCTATGGTTTGATGTCATTCAGTTACTTTGGAAAATTTTCAGCCATTACTACTTCAAATATTTCTTCAATTTTTTTCTTCTCATTCCATTTAATTATGAGTATTGTAGGTGTGAAGGGAACTTTCCTTCTACCCTTTGAAGGTTCAATACATAATTTGAGTCTCTGGAATACACTGAGAGTAGACAGTTTAACGGGAGAAAAAGGCATATAAATTTATTATATGCATACACACAGAAGCCTTACAAAATATGACTCAAAGAAAGCTCAGATGACTGAAGTTTTATACCATACAGAAAGGAATAGTGGATAGGTGGCTTCTGGAAGGTAGTGTCCACAAACTGTGGAAACTTGAGGGGAGAGACTGAACTGTGAGCAAAAGTTGTCTTATTACGTAGATAAAGTTTCAGGTAGCAGCCCTCAGAAGAACAGGTGCTCTCCGGGCAGCTGTTGATGTCATCTTTCCAAGACTGGTCTTTAGGCTGATGGCTCAGGGAAAGTCTTTGCATTTATCTGTTATTTACTTTACTGATATAGTTAGATGTAAATTTATTTTTAAAAAGGACAGTTTTCAAAGAGCTATTCCTGTTACTGCAGTTTCTCTAAATAGCCATTTTGAGATGTGCCAAAGAAGTATATTTTGCAGTGGCATATTTTGGTCTCCCCTAGTACATCACAGTAATGTAGTATTTCAGTTTGGGAAATTTCTACTGATGTATCTTCAGACTCACTGATTTTTTCCTTGGCAATGTTAAGTCTAATGATGAGCCCAACAAAGGCATTTCTTCTTCCTTCTGTTACTGCGTTATGTTTCTAGTATTACCTTTTATTCTCTTTTAGAGTGTCCGGCTCTCTGCATTATTCATCTGTTCTTACATGTTGTCTACTTTTTCCATTAGACCCCTTGCCACATTAATCAGAGTTATTTAAAATTCTCTCTTGATAATTCCAATATTGGCATCATTTCAGAGTCTGTTTCTGATCCTTGCTGGTCCTCATACTGTCTGTGTTTTTTCTTGTCTTTTGGCATGACTTGTAATTCTTTAATTAAAAGTTGGACACATTATATCCAGTAATGAAAGTTGTACCAAATTGGCCTTTAAAGTGAGGATTTATGATCTTGCTAAAAGATGGGCTGTGTTTACTGCGTCTGTAGTTATAGGTGCCAGTGGCTTCAGCTCTAGTGTTCTTGTTTTTATCTTCCTTGTTACAAACTTTGGACTTCCTCAGAGATAGTTTGCCTTGGAGTAATTTCAGCTGTAATCCAATGTTATTATAATGGGGCCTCTTTGTTAAGTTGTGTGGAAGACAGTGTGTTCTATAACCTTATGATTAAATCTCAGTCTTTTTGTGAGTTGTTTTTAGGCTGTTGCCTTCCAAAATATGCTACTGCAAAATATACTTCTTTGGCATATTTCAAAATGGCTATTTTGTGTATCTCCATTGATACAAGCTTTGTGTTATCTGGTGCCCCTTATTCCCTTCCTGGACTACAGTGTTTCTAATCTATTTCCTTAAAGTTCTGACCTATGTTGATTATGCCCCGACTCTCCTTAGGTGAGATGAAATATAGAGGGGCTGGAGTGTGAGGAAGGCCCTTATTGCATCTGTATCAAGGCTCTGGCAAAGTCTTTCTCCCGTAGAGTGGGCCATTGTTATGAAAAACTAGCTGGGTATATTTCACAATAGTAAAACATCCTCTCCATTGTCAAAGCCATAAGTAAATCCTTCTCTGAATAACGGTGAGAACTTAAGAGATTCCTGGAGGTAAATCCCACAAAAGTATGGACGCCCCTAAAACTTCAGCCACTGGAGTTTCTCACTCTCATGCTAGTCCGTATTCCGTCCCCAGCAGCTTGTCAAAATTGCCATTTAAACGTACCTACCAGTTATGGCTCTAACTGCTTCTGCTCCAGGTAAGGGGATGCAATCTCCGCTGTGACATTAGATTAGTCTCTCTCTCCAATTTTGGGGTGTGTCAGTTTGCCCTTCAACCTCAGTTCTCTGATGGGTCCAAGAAAAGTCATGGATTTTCAGTTTGTCTAGCTTTATCTTGTAAAGATGGGAGTGACGACTTCCAAGCTTTTTACATGTTAGAGACGAAACTGGAAGTCTCTTCACAATTGAATTTGTATTTCTTATTTGTAGTAACATCATTCTTGAAAGTATACTTCATAATGTTTAATTATAGATTAGTCTGAGCATTATCACGCAGCAATGCCAACCACCAATCAGGTGTCTCTCCTAAACTACACATTCATTTATTTATTTTTCCCACTCAATAAATTCTTGTTGTGGGCCTATAGGAATAAGGTGTCCCTGATCTTTTCTCCCTGGTACATTTATAAAATGCTGTAAAACTAAACTTCCAAGTCTGGACACACAATAAGGATACATTAAGTTTCACCATTAATAGTTTCTTTAAGCAATGCTAAGACAATTTCTTAACTCAATATTTGTCCATTGGAGTTGTCCATTGGTTAGTAAGTGAAAGAAGACACAGAACCATGGTATTTTGATTTTCCTTTCCGCAAAATAGGGTAATGGGCTGTCATGAACTTTGTTGAGAAACTTACCATGTTCCGATTTTGGAGTGGTGAAAGAAAATCCTATGAAACCTTGAATCACCGTTAGAAACATGAATTCAGCTATATAAAAACATTGCTTGGCTCTGCTACTGAGATCATCAATTTCCATGTTAACAAAAGTGAACATTTCTTCTTCAGAGTAAAATCAAGTAAAACTTCTTTGTCCAGGATACAATGTTCTAATACAAGGAAAAAGAGAACAATTATGGTATTCTCTCTTTGTGTCTGAACAATAAATGTATTCTGATATCCAATAAAATATTTGTTATGATTCTATTGTGACCTGATGCTTTATAGTGTTTAGAGATCAAGTCACTATTCAGTATTGGTAGATAAGGGGAATATAAACATTTAGGACAAAATAGTGGCTTTTTTAGATATAAGTAACACAATATTAAACAAAAAAAAAAATGCTAAACAATTGAAGAAATGTTAAAGGTTTCAAAATCCTAATCTTCATCCAATAGCTGGCTGATTATATTTTCCCTTTGAAAAATGATTATAGGGAAGTTAAGCCTCCATTTACTTTTTATATAAGAAAATGGAGACCAAATTCTCAACTTGAAGCCAACTTTGAGAAGTGTTTTGTTATGATGCTTTATGCTTGCCTGGTCTTAGAGTGGCAGACCAGGAAATCAAGGCAGAGCTCTCTTCCTCTACATTCATTGACATAACCCTGAAAAATTTTGTAGGGAATATTTTTTAATTAGTTCTATCTCAGTAACTCTTAAAAATGCTTCAGGATATGGGAAAAACAACTGCCCAATGTTCAAGAAACTCCTGCTGATTTAAGTGTAATTGATCAGGAGCTCTATACTTAAGAAAGTACAAAAGACAGAAGGCCAGAGGCTATTTCATGTATTGTTTGTGGCTTATTGTACAAAACAATGAAAGTCTCATCTACTCACCCAGCTGTTCTCTACTTTTAGTATAAATAAAAAGTAGCTAGTTTCATCACAGAAACATTCTATCCTTCAGTGGGAACACACTGATATTCCATTTGGAAAAGAGAAGTAGTCAGTGGCAGTTTTGATCTCCAGTCACCAAGTTCTCTGAAACTAAAGAGTCTTTCATTAGCCCAGTACTCTAATAATTGTTTCCATTTATATTTAGCATCCCAGAATTGAAAGGACCACACGGACAGAAGAATGGTAAGTGAATTTATTAAGTGTTGCAATATGGACACAATTAATAAATTATAAAAACCACTAAGAAAGTCATTTCTTTGGGAGAAATTTTATTTGGAAATTTATGCAAGCATGTATAGTGTGCATGTGTGTTTGTAACCCATCATCATGTGTTTGTGCACATTCTTCTGCTAAAGAAAACACATAAAATAATATCAAGTTTGCTACTATATGAAGTAATAGTTTCTTCCAGGAATTGTGTACTTGCAGAGTTAATTCAGGAAGGTTATTGCCCAACGACCAGGCAACAGTCATATCTCATCACCTTCAGCAGGAATTATTTATAGTTTAATCTTACATGCAGGCATATTAAATTAGTATTACTCATCAGAACCTGCTTATTAATAAAACAAGCTGAATTAGCCACTGAAGAATCATATTTTGAAATTCAATGACAATTTTACATTTTTAATAAAGGCTCAGAAATATTATTGCAGAGCAGGTGGTATAGAGAACTGTGGTCAAATTTGACATTCATTAATAATTGAAGTATGGAACGTGACAGAGGTGAAAATTGATATTGATTTCTTTCCTCTAATATTTGGAGGAGTTCTAAAAGGTAAATAAAATAAGATAACAAGACATATCAAGTCTCACTGGTTTCTTTGGTCGCCCCCCTCCTCACATGAGTACGCATATCACTCGTTTGCCCACCATGTTTTGAATAATTCAATGCCCATAGTCTTTCCAGTTCAATGCATTATAAAACACACTCAAGCTGAGTTTCAATCACATTAGACTGAAAGCTGAATTTTTTATGAAGGATTATTTAAAACAAAATGCGTCTTGGGCCCAACAGCCTTTGAAGCCAAACAATCCTGAGAGTTCAGTAAGGAAATGTCAACACTGTGAAGAATTTTTCGATTCAGAAAATTAAAGGAATCCTGTTTGATGTATATTAACCATATCAATATTAACAAGCTTCTGCTGGATTTCAGCACTGATTTGAAAGCTGAGGTATATTGGTCTGGTATTTTAACTAGTTGTGAAAGCACTGAGAGAGTTGTTCTTGGGTTGAACTTGACCTGCGTCTGGGAATGTTTTCTGCTCCATTCATTTTGAAAAGCTATATTCAAGTGAATTTCTCTGTCTTTCTTATCACTTACACCCCTTGGGAAAATGAAAGATTCTCTAATATAAATGTTAACACAGCAGATGCTTTGTTTGGGAACAGTGTCTTTCAGCTTCCCATCTTTAAAAAATTATGTTGCTGACTACCCATTGACTTAAAAAACAGCTCTTTTTACCAAAAAATACCTAGATTGGGATGCCAGAAGAAGGAAGTTATTTCAAACTTCCTTTTAATTTTGAGTCCTAGATTCATGTTGAAACTCTACTTGTTCAACATTTAGACCATGAAATTTGCTTTCTACTGACTTTCAAAAAATGAAGCAAAATGGTATTCAATGGGTTCTATGAGGAGAAGCAGAATGTTACTAATTATCAGTCTTTCATCCCACCATGTGTTACAGGATCTTGCAATTTTAAGTAAGAAAAACTCAAATGGAAAGTGTTACAATAGCCAAGCATACCAATATTACTCTTTTAACATTCCGTGGCTTTCCCTGCCAAATCACTTTGAACCCTAGAATGCTGAGAATCTCTCTTTAATTTTAAGGTTTTGTTCTTTTCATTTAAAAATGATCACTATTTTATAAGTAAAATTAAAGAAAAAAACATAAAAGTAGAAGGGCTTCCAAGATATTCCTCTTAGGTATTAAATGTAGGTAGGTAGGTAGGTAGGTAGGTAGGTAGGTAGGTAAGTAGGTAGACAGGTAGGTAGGTAGGTAGGTAGGTACAGATAGATGGTAGGTAGGTAGGTAGGTAGGTAGGTAGGTAGGTAGGTAGGTAGGTAAGTAGGTAGATAGGTAGGTAGGTAGGTAGGTAGGTACAGATAGATGGTAGGTAGGTAGGTAGGTAGGTAGGTAGGTAGAGAGAGCAACAGAGAGAGAGATGACAGAGACAGAGAGAGAAAGAGAGGCAGAGGGAGAGGGGGAGGAAGGAAGAGAGAAAGAGAGGTGATGATCAGGGATAAGTCTCCATCTTCTATTTCAACTGAACATAGGTCTGTTTTCTTTGGAACTGGGAACCCATCTCACAGTAGAAGTGAGATGATTTACTTACTAGCTCATCCTTCTTAAGTACATTTACAAGGAGCCTCTATCTAAGGGTATCTAGATACCGGTTCCTCCTAGCAATACCCTACTCCAGCACTGTGGAGTCAATTAATTAAGGATCTTTCTGAGGCCATGTTAGAAACACAAAGTGAGCTGAAGAACTGAGGTGACGGACAAAAATAGAAATTGGTGGTAGAGAAGAACAAGGAGGAGGAACAAGAGAGCACAAATTACAATTTTCTTCATATTCTCTGTGCTTTGGGTCTGAATTCTTTTTATTGTTAATCATTAATGTGGGCCCACAGTCTGAGGAAAAAAGGTTAAAAGGGAAAAATGCAGTTTGGAGTTCAGCTATTCTGTATGCTATGTTATAATCTAAAAGGTCTTCCAAAATGAAGGAATAGACTTCTTTAAAAAATAGCTAAACAATCTTTAAAAAAAGCAATCAAGCCGGGCTCGGTGGCTCAGCCTGTAATCCCGCGCCTTTGGGAGGCTGAGGTGAGTGGATTGCCTGAGCCCGCGGGTTCGAGACCCGCCTGGGCAGCAAGACCTCATCTCTACAATAAATTAAAAAATCAGCCGGGCGTGATAGCGCTGCCTGTAATTCCAGCTACTCAGAAGGCGGAGGCGGAAGGATCACGGGAGCCCAGCGGGTCGAGGCTGCGGTGGCCGGGAGCGGCCACTGCACTCCAGTCTGGGCGACAGAGTGAGACTCCAACTCAAAAAACAAAACAAAACACAACACAACAAAACAAAAAAAGCAACCAAACACACTACAGTCAAACAAAAGAAGGACCTATGCCATACTAAATGGCAGCGACTGTCCAATAGAGAGAGAAAATACTTCAAACTCTATCTGACATGGCAGTCTTTAGCCCAGCTTCTATTCTTTCCCAAAATCAAGGAATAACGAATTTGAATAAAAACTCTAAAAGCAGATTGAGGGAGTGTGCAGAAACCAGGACAAAGGAAACTCCTTAAAGAAAGAATCTCCTTCCCATATCAGTGAAACTACAGGTTTTAGCTGGGTAATAAAATGATAATACGCCATTTTAGTCAGCCTCTTCTTGTATTTATCTGTTTAAATTTTAGTCATCATTAAAACTATCTAATCAGAATGAGAGGTATTTCCAAACGTACCAGTTTTTCAATCCTCACAGTTTCATTTGTAGTAGATTTGACTTGCATTCAAGCATTTAGATTTCTTTGGGTACAACTGTTAAAGAAGTAGATGAAAGAAAGTGAGTAATATTTGCATATACAACTCATCAAAGCAGAAATACTCTTAGCTTTAACAAAAAGATACTTCTGTGATCTCAGATTAACATCTTTATACCCAAATAGGACATAAATAACATTTATTGGCTAAGATTATTTGCAATAGACAAGCCTGCTTAGTGTTTACTACTTAGCAGGTGACTATTTGTAAGTCTCACTGAGTATGCTAATAGAGAAAAAATGCTGACATTGGACTCTCATTTTACAAGAGTGAATTTAAATTAACTTCAGTAGCTAGAATTAATGAAACTGGGTAAAAGGACGCAAAGATATTCCACAGGGCATTTTGTTTTAATTAGAGATAGAAAATGTGAGGTTTTTAAAAAAAATTACATTCTATTATTCTCTCATTTTTTAAATCTAGGAATATAAATGAAAACTAAAAAATGTTACTTAGCTATTTTAGTTCAGTTTTTGATAAACATCAGCTTTGAATTTATATTAAGAGTGAATAGTAGAGAATTTGAATAATGAATGCAATTTGGAGGCATTCAGATACAAGTAATACCACTTATTAGAAGGTGAGTATTCATTTACTCACAGGCAGCTATATCATTTAGTAAAAAGTTACTACAATTCAAACACTGTGGCATTACTACATGAATAAATACATCTACAAATTAAGCAGAAACATTTCTAATTCTGTAAAGTTTGATCATGATAAATTTAAATTATAATCTAAAGATTAAAATTTAGCCATTCAAAATTGATGCTGAGAAACCCATATACCTATTTTTAAAATAATGTTAGTTGTTTACCTCGGGCCACATTAAAAAAGAAATTACACATAGATTAAAATATGTAACTATAAAAACATGTAGAAAAACATTTTCCTAGAAAGACAGTAGACCTCAAAGCTATAATAAATTTACATATTTAATTTATAAAATTTAAAAGATTCTGTGTGATAAAAGGTGATATATATGAAGTCAAAATAAAATGACAGACTTGCAAACAATATTTGCAGCATAAGTAACAGACAAGGAATGAATAGCCTTAAATATAAACCATGCCTATGAATTAATGAGAAAAATATAAACACCAGAGCATAAAAATAGGTATAAAATATGACCATAGAAGTCACAGAAAAAGATAAATAGTTCATAAACCTATGAAAAGTTGCAGAATAACACTAGTAGTCAGTGAAATGCTAATTAAAGCAATCAATACCATTTTCAACATAAAGATTAGCAATAATTGAAGGGTGTATATAATCTAATTGAAGTAAGAATATGAGTGGTACTTTTATGAAATATTAGTGATTCTGTGAATTGTTATGATGTTTGTAATATAAAATGACAGTAATCTTTAAAATTTAAAGATTGCATATTTAGAACTTGTGTCTCAAGCTGTGAAGAAGTACTGGTATTGAACTTACTCCTCTGCCATAAATATTTTGAGAAGCTGGATATAACTTGTTCAACTTTTGCAAACATTGTACAGCAGCCAGGACAAAGATACACTTCTAGAAAGAAGGGGTGCCCATGAGTTCAGTTCCATCTTTATTCTAGCCTTCCTCCTAAAGAAATTTTTCCAAACTATAGCATAGAGGAATAAAGTCCAACAGAAAAATGGCAGTTTGACTGAGTGAATGAAACAGAGATCCAAGTCTCAGGCTGCCTAAACAACAGGGAGGGTATTATAAGAGGAGAAAACTTCAGGGATGAAGGCTGAAATTCTGCACAAGGATTCCTCTTGGGTTATTGTGATGTCTGTTATGTGCATGTACATGGAGAGACACTAGGAGACCTATCAGAGAAAAATGCTAGAAGACCAGAATTGAGCAGAGATTTATGAGATTGCACAATGCTATGAAGACATCGAAGTTCAGGTTCATTCAGAGCAGACACCTTGGTGAACACTCCAAGTTCTCAATGAGATTCCAGAGAGTCCATGACAAGGAGAAGGGACCATACCATATGAATAATGGCTGTCTTGTAATAAGGGCAAAGATAAAGATAAAATAGATAACAGAGCCTTATCTTTGACTGAGTAATTCATCAGTAATTTATTTGCCTGTCAAGACAAAATTTAATACTTTTATTAAAAAAATAAGATAACCTAGAGTCATACAAAATACATGATATGCAATAAAAATGATTAAATATTAAAAAGCAGGCAATATTGATGAAGATCAATGCATAATAGTATTGAAGGGTATCTAGATGTTAGAGTTATAGACAAAAATAATTTACTAAATTATTTTAAATAAATTAAAGAAAAACACAGACACAATGCATGAAAAATGTTGCATTTTATCAGATACTTAAAATCTATGTAAAATAATCAAATAAGCATTCTAGAATTACAAAATAAAATATCTAAAATTAAGAAATAGTTACATATTCAAATGGATTACAAAGCAGACATTACAGTACAAGGCAAGAATAGCAAACCCAAACACAGGTATATTGAAAAGATTCACACTGAAGTAAAGTGAGAAAAACAAATGGAAAAATGTGGACGAAAGTTTAAAATGTGTTTATGAGACATGCTTAAATAAAATAATATGCTTATAATCAGAAATCCAATAAGAGATAAAGGAGGTGATAAGAAAGGAAAAAATAATTGAAATAATAATAAACATTTTCCACAGCTGATGAACAGATTTAAGAAGCTCATTGAATGTCAAGCAACATAAATACAAAGTTATTCTAATCTAGGCATATCACAGTCAAATTTCTATAGACCAGAGATGGAAAAAAAAAAAATCAGCTAAAGAATAAAATATGCACTAAGTTCAGTAGACTAATAATAAGAATATCCAATTTCACAATAAAATAATAAGCTCCAGAACACAAAAGAATTACATATTTGAGTACTGAAAGAAAAAAACAGTAACAACATTGACTTCTATAACTCATTAGAAGACCTTTGAAAAATAAATGTGAAACTTTCTTTGTTAGTTATGATAAAAAAATTTAATGAATAAAAGAATCAGAAAAAAGGGAGACAAGGAATAACAAACAAAGGGACAATTAAAAAACAAATAACAAGATGGTATGCTTAGCTCAAAAACAGCAGTAATGACATTAAATATAAATATATTAATTATAGCAATTAAAATGCAAGGGTTACATGCTGTCAACAAGAAACACATTTCTAATATAGAAAAGTAGAGTAAAAGTAAAAGCATTGAAAAAGATATGCCATGCAAACTCTAGTTGTAACAAATGAAACATTTATATTAACATCAGACAAGGTATACTTCATAACAAGAAATATTACCAGTGATAAGGAAGTTTAGGCACCAAAATGAAAAGTTCCTTTAACACTCAAAAAACTTTCACAATTCGACGAAAAGTGTTTAACAAAACCCCTTAACTTCATGGTAAAATACTGAACATTTCCCATACACCCCTCATGTCAGGAAACTGAACAAAGTCAAACTGTTCTTATTACTTCTAATTACCATGGTACTCAAGGGCCTCACCGGGGTGATCAGGCAGAAAATAAATAAGAGACAGATTATGACTCTGTGCAGAGAAAAACCTAAAAAATCTACTCTAAAAAATACTGAATATATGTGTAAGTAAATTTAACTATATCACAGATCAATGGTATGGTTAAACCATAACACTTAGGTTAAAACGTATCACAGATCAATGTACCAAACCAATTGTAGTTCTACATACTAGCATATAGAATTTAAAATTAGAATAAACTAAAAAGCAAACTGAAAAGATCAATATCACATAAAATAATATCCAAATTATGAAATGCTTAAAGGTAAGTTAAACAAAATATTTGCAAGACCTGTTAAAGCAAAATTGAAATATTGCTGAAAAAGTCAAAATACCTAAATAAGTTGAGAAATCTACCATCTTATAGTTTGGGAACTCAATATTGTTAAGATATAAATTGCTGAGATGGCTCCCAAATTTATCTACAGATTCAATACAATCCCCCTCCACATACACAAAAAATCATTTAATGAGGTAACTAGGTAAAGAAATGACAGCACACCCATACAATGGAATCCTATAGAAATAAAAACATAAACTATTGATACATGTAATAAGATGGATAAATATAATATTAATTATGCTGAGTGAAAGAGGTCAGACAATAAAGAGTACATACTATATCATTTTAGAAATTATATCAAATACTAAAATATGCAAACTCATTTAAAGTGACAGAAAGCAGATCAGCAGCTCTCTTTGGAAAGGGTAGGGGCAAGGAGGAGCTAGAGTGAGATATTACAAAAAGGCATGGGGAAACTTTTGGGATTGATGGGTATGTTCATTGTCTTTATTTTGGGGATGGATTCATAAATATGCACATACATTATAACTTATTATATTACCTATTTTAAATATTTACAGTTTATTACATATCAATGATACTTGAATAAGGTAAAATGAATATTCTATACCATTTATATCTTTTCGTTTTGAGATGACTTTTAGCTGAAACTAAAAGCTTGATATTCTGGAAAGTATAAGAGCCACCTCTACATGAAACTGGCCATAACAAGGGCTGCTGCCAATACAGAATCTCAGGTTGGAGAATGTATATATTAGGGTTCAATGTACCATACCACTCACTCCTCATTCATTCTCATGTTTTGACCCTGAGCAAACAAATGGCATTTATAGCAAACTGAGAAATAAAGTTTGGATTTATTAATTAGAAAAAGAATATAATGCATTCTTAAATGCTGGACTTCATGGTTAAAAGGTCGATTGGAGAACTCTGCTCATGCTAAGTGATTAAAGGCTTGCGTTCTTTTGCTGAAATTTGTGTTCAAATACTTACAAAAATAGAAAAGATGAAAACTCACAGTATCAAAAATTAAGACTGACATGGAACCTAGGCCAATGACAAACTGGAAAAAAGTCTGTAACAAACTTTCAAGTGTTTCAATGCATTTTTTTGTGTGTGTGCAGATGCTTCTTGACTTACGATGAGGTTATTTCCCAATAAACAAGTTTTTCAGAAGTCATTCCAGAAGAAGGCATTGTTATCATATTGGATGAAAGTTCGATGCCTGTTATTGCCCCTAAAAACCTGTCAGTGGGCAAAGATACAGAGGTGGAAGACAGTGACATTGATGATTCTGACCCTGTGTAGACTTAGGCTAACATATGTGTTTGTGCTTAGTTTCTAACAAAAAAGATTAAAAAGAAAAGAAAAAAAATTTTTTTTTAAATACAAAGCTCATAGAATAACAATTTAAAGAATATATCTTTGTAATAGCTGCAGAATGTGTGTTCTAAGCTGTGATATTAAAAAAATAGTTGCCGGGCTCGGTGGCTCAGCCTGTAATCCCACGCCTTTGGGAGGCTGAGGTGAATGGATTGCCTGAGCCCACGGGTTCGAGACCCACCTGGGCAGCGAGACCTCATCTCTACAATAAATCAAAAAATCAGCCTGGCGTGGTAGCGCATGCCTGTAATTCCGGCTACTTGGAAGGCTGAGGCGGAAGGATCGCCGGAGCCCAGCAGGTCGAGGCTGCGGTGGCCAGGAGCGGCCACTGCACTCCAGTCTGGGCGACAGAGTGAGACTCCAACTCAAAAAAAAAAAAAAAAGTCTAAAAGTTTATAAAGTAAAAAAAGTTACAGTAAGCTAACGTTAATTTATTATTGAAGAACTAAATGTTAAAATAAATTTAGTGTAGCCTAACTGTATAGTGTTTATAAAATCTATAGTAGTATACAGTAATATCCTAGGCCTTCAAATTCACTTACCACTCACTCACTGATTCACCCAGAACAATTTCAAGTTCTGCAAGCTCCACTAATGATAATGCCCTATACAAGTGTGCCATTAAAAAAATCTTTTATGCTATATTTTTACTGTACCTTTTCTTTGTTTAGATACACAAATAATTACTATTGTATTAAAATTACCTATGGTAATCAGTATAGTGACATGCTGTACAGGTTTATAGCCTAAAAGCAATAGGCTATACCATACAGCCTAGGTGTGTAGTAGGCTATACAATGTAAGTCTGTGTAAGTACAACTAATGATATTTGCACAATGAAGAATTCATCTAATAACACATTTCTTAGAACCGACCTCCATCACTAAGTGACACGTGACTCCATTTCAGAAGTTTCTTTTTAAAAATTATTTTCTAGGTTGAATGGGTTGTATAGTTTTTACATCCTTGGATGTAAAAACATTAGTTTGTTTTTATTTTGCTACTTGTGCATTTTATATTCAAAATTATTTTTCCTCAAAATTTGAAAGCATGGGCTTATTTTTTATAGTATCTCATGCTCCTGAAAATTCAATTCTAATGATTTTTTTTTGTTGCTTTGTATGTAATTTCTATTTTTTTTTTCCACCTAGAGAGTTTTTAAGTTTTTCTAAGTCTGTTTGATCTTCTGAAAGTCAAAGCTAAATGAAGCCTTGGTAAGTAATTTTCACCACTTAAACCTTCTATACACTTAATACAACTTCGTAAACTAAAAACCATATTTACTTTTTGCTCTGAATGATCTTTTAAACCTTCCTTTGATTATTTTTACCCATAGTGGACCTTCCACCTCCCACCTCAGAAAAAAAAACAGCCTAATCCCCAAAACCTGTGAGTATGCTAAATTACATGGCAAAGAGGAATTAGTTCCAAGTGGAGTTAAGGTTCCTAATCAACTGACCTTAAGATAAGAAGAGTAGCATGGATCATCCAGGTGGGCCCAATGTAATTGCAAAGGTCCTCAGAAGACAGGGCAGAAGAGCCAGAGGAAAAAACATGACAATGGAAGCAAGGTCAGATTGATGTAATGAGGGAAGAACTCAATCTGCCATTGCTGGATTTGAAGAAGGTGGAAGAGACACTGAATGGCCAAAGGGCAGTTTCTAGAAGCTAAATAGACAAGGAAATAGATTTCTTTTTTCAGAGTCCCCAAAAGGGAATGCTGTCCTGCTGACACTTGGATTTTAGCATAGTGAGACACATGTTGGACTTCTAATCTACAGAATTGTACGATAATAACTCTGTGCTGTTTTAAGTCACTAAATCTTAGTTAACTTGATAATGCAGCAATAGGAAACTAAGATACTCTTATCTCCTTTGTTTCTGGAATATCTATTATAACAATACTACATTTCTTGTATTATCCATCCTCCTAATATTTTAGTGTAGTATATGTATATATATATATAGTGTATAGTGTACACTAGTGTAATGTATATATATAGTGTATAGATATAGTGTACATATACTACACTAAAATACATGCATTTTATATGTATACATCCATATGTGTATACATATACATATTTTTAAAATTAACATTTCTCTGTTATAGAACTATGAGATAAGTCTATAGGATTTTTCCCTTTAATTTTCTGTTAATTCTAATTAAGGTCTTAGCTTTATTTTGGTTTTGAACGAATTATATTTGGTCTTCTGATTATTCCTGTTTCTTTTGGAGTTTACTTTTCTGTTTGTATATTTCATTGCTTTGATATCATTTATCTGGTTTTTCTCAGTTTTGTTGATCCCTATCTATCTATTTATTGAACTAGATTTAATGGAATTGGTATCTAGTATAGGTTTCCTCTGCCCTTGATAGGGTATTTTAACCCCAAAAAGCCACTATTGTGATTGAGGACTTTGTACCTATTTATAAAAGGGAATTCAGGGTGGTCTCTCAGTTGTCCTCTCATTCTCTCTGAGTGTATGTATATGTATTTGTGTATGATTCTAGACTCTTGATTAGCCTTTTCAAGGTCCATGAAATGATTTCAATTTCTTGGGTATATATGATTCTCATGAACATAACATTTTTATGGACACATTTTTCATATTTTCATTGGAAAAAAACAAGCTCTTTAACAGATGTTACTTGATTTTGTTTGTGTTGCTTTCTTTGGTCAGTATTACAAATGACTCGATTTTAAAGACAAAGGAAAATCACCTTATTTTATAAGCAACTGAAGTTCATGCTTTTAAAATATGCCTTGAAACTTTAGTCCAGAGATATTTGAAGAAATACTCTCACTGAATAGCAAAAAGAACTTTTGTCATGTAGAACAGTCAGTGAAGGTAGCTCAGTGACTTCGGGGAACTAAAATCCTAAACAAAAGGAAACAGAGTACTCTTTTCAGGGTTTCAGAACTCTATGGTTTGTATTTTTATATTTGTTTTTGCTGCAGTAAACAAAAACACAAATTTAGCAGATTTAGGTTTTTTAATCTACTAATTTACTCAATGTCTGAGAAGTTCTTTGAGTAGTCAATTGCTCATGTTATCAGAACTTTTCCACTCTACCCCATTAGAACCTTGTTTGATGGGCCCAGCTCATAAAGGGTATCTATCAACCTACTTTGTCTAATCTAAATATCTGTTAAAGTGCTTTGGGATATTAGTGTGAAGAGGACTTCCTTTTCTGTGTGCATGTGTTTGTTTTATTTGTTTTGATACTGAGGTTAAGCTACAGTTGCTCTGGACTTCACTTAAGGCAAATTTTCTGTTTCTTTTATTTACAAAATAATCTTTGTTTACCCAAGAAGCATCTTGATTGGGTTTATGCCAGAGAAGTATTTACTTGACTCCTCCCATCTATATTATTTAACTATTTCCCTAGGATTCACAGCCACAAACGTGGTCAATATTTATTAATTTTACTCTTCAATTTGTATGCACACTTATAAACAGACTTAATTCCCATCACACTGATGGTAAACTCCAAGAAAGCATACTCAAAGGAGCACAGGGAGTTGTATATGGGGAGGGTGCTGTCAGAGACTGGTTGACAGTAACAATGTTGTCCGTAGAACTAATGGCAAACACATATGGTCCTTACTTATGCCTTCCTGCCCTCTGATAATGGGCAATGACGGCTCTGAATCACAACAGTTAAACCCAACAGAGGTAATTTTCCTACATATGGCATGACTCTGCCCATGGGCATGTATTTTACTGAGTCCAGAGGTGTATATCTTATTCAGCACTTTTCTTTTATGCCGCCCAAATAGAAGGCTGTCACTTTCTGAAGCAAACTTTCTCTAGCTATGATAGAGTCAAAGCAGATGCTACCAGTTAGAAACATTTCTGAAATATGTGCCTTGAGTTCCTTAACAAGGTTTTTGTTGTTGTTGTTGTTTGTTTGTTTGTTTTTGAGTTGGAGTCTCACTCTGTCGCCCAGACTGGAGTGCAGTGGCCACTCCCGGCCACCGCAGCCTCGACCTGCTGGGCTCCGGGACCCTTCCGTCTCAGCCTTCCACGTAGCTGGAATTACAGGCGCGTGCTACCACGCCCAGCTCATTTTGATTTATTGTAGAGATGAGGGTCTCGCCTGCCCAGGCGGGTCTCGAACCCGCAGGCTTGGGCAATCCACTCACCTCAGCCTCCCAAGGTGCAGGATTACGGGCTGAGCCACCGAGCCCGGCTCTTAACAAGGTTTAAAAAAAACCTGTTTTTCCTCTGTTTCATGTTTAAACAGGATGATTCATCTCATCTACAAAATCAACAAATAGAACTACTGAAACTACAAACTGAACTACTGAAATATCAGCTTACTTTGAGATAATTTGATAAATACTGTGGGAGTGTTACTTTACTAACACGAATAATTGCTAACTTTTAAAAATCATTTTATGAGCCAAGCATTGCTTTTAGCTTTTAAAAAAAAATTACAAACTCATTCATTGCTGAGTCACTTTGTGATATTGATACTATTATTCATCACCATTGTGCAGATGAAGAAATCAATGTACAGAGAGGTTAAGTAACTTGCCCATGTTGGCACAACTATAAATGGTAAAAATGAAATTCAAATTCTGATTGCCCAGCTCCAGAGCACATGCTATGCTAGTCTAGTCTGCTTCATCAACTACTACCATATTAATTTAATTGGATTCTAAATTCAGATTAACAATTTTTTTTTTTTTTTTTTTTTGGTTGCAAGGAAATAATTTAACAAGCCCAGATTGCAATGTTTGGGATGCAAGTCTGAGTCCAGATCTGAGAACCCTAAACCATGTGACTACTAAAAACATTGAGTATCTATTCTGAGACTTGTAATATTATAAATTTCCATTTAAAATAACAGGACCTGTCATAAATAAGTGTAAGTATGGCCAACTCTAAAGAGTATTGTATCCAAGAAGTGTTAAAACTTCTTTGATGGAAATGAAAAAGTGAGAAGATATTTCCTAAAACGCTAAATGAGTTGATTTGCTTTTAGTGGGTGAACACTAAACTTGGTTCACAAAACTTACCTTGAAAATACTTGATAAATAGGTTTCTGTGACTCTACTGAGAGTCACCCTTGTTATTTCCTTTAGCAAACAAGAATGGTAAGATACAGTTTCAGTTGTATAGTATGAATAAATCATTTGTGGTTTTAGGTAAAGCTATACCTTAGTGAATGATGCAGCTGCTCAAGCATACTTTATAACCTAAAATAGCTGGTAAAGTGAGGGCAGCCAGTAACCAGTGAATTATCCTACCACGGATTCCTCTAACAGATTCTTCACTCTGATGGCTTTCACTGTCATTCTTCCCTTCTTCTTTTGAAATTAATCATTATGCACGAAGTCCTATTCTAAGGGTCACTCTTTTGATTCTCCTGTCATATGACAGGTCATTTGCCCCACTCAGGGGCACAAGCTGCCAATAACAAGAATGAGTACTCTGGGGCCATGACATAGGTGTTTGTACAGAGACGAATTCCTGTCCAAAAATTACTAATCCTATGTTACACACATATGGGGAAATGAATTGGAAACATGATTGGAATCAATTGAATATGTCAGAGTAGGAGGGTAGATATGGTCTATTGAGTATGCTAAATAACTATGTTCTCTGTGAGGAAAAAAAAAGCTCTGTTGACCCCCAATTTTTTTTTTTTTTTTTGAGTTGGAGTCTCACTCTGTTGCCCAGACCAGAGTGCAGTGGCCGCTCCCGGCCACCGCAGCCTCGACCTGCTGGTCTCTGGCGATCCTTCCACCTCAGCCTTCCAAGTAGCTAGAATTACAGGCATGCGCTACCACACCCGGCTGATTTTTTTGATTTATTGTAGAGGTGAGGTCTCGCTGCCCAGGCGGTTCTCGAACCCGTGGGCTCAGGCAATCCACTCACCTCAGCCTCCCAAAGGCACGGGATTACAGGCTGAGCCACCGAGCCCGGCAACCCCAAATTTAATACAAGTAGCATCCCTGAATACATTTCAAGACTGTATGTGTATGTACATAATGATAGCATTGTATGTTATTTGTGTTACGTTCTCCCTTCTGTTCACAGGAATCTGTTTGTGGCCTTTAAAGTTACTTTTGTACATAGCTGAAGCTTCACCTAGTAAAGTAAGGAAAGGTCAAAGACTTTTTTCTCCATTAGCATTGATATGAGTTCCTATTACTTAATTTATTTTGGGGGACTGCCAGTGGAAAACACAGGATGACCAAATATGGGAAAGACTGAAACTCTGGCAGTGAGTTTTCATGGTCTGCATCAGAATGCTACAGAAAGCTTTCTGCTGAATTGGCAGTGAAATGAGAGTGGAAAGTTGGAATTAGTTGGTTATTTACTTTCAGTTTGACATTTTTTTCTTTTCTACTATGTATAAAAATTACATAAATATCAGGAGAACAGAAGCAGTTAAGAAAAAAATAACCTGTCACATTAAAGACATTCAGCATTTAACTTAGACTCACAGATGCACAGAATGTTAGAATTGGACTATGAGAGCTAATCTAGTTCTAAATCCTCCATTTTATCGGTGAGAAAGTTGAAGCCTTGACAAAGGAAATGATGACCTTCGAAGACCAGTGAGTTTGTGGTTAAGAGATACTCCTTGGCTTCTGTAGAGTGATGCCTCTGCGGGTAAGGCATGAGTGCAACATTAGTGCCACTTTGCCTAAGAATATTGAACTTAATCATAAAGTTTGAGTTCTTGTCTCTTCCTTTGTTTAGGTTTATTTTTGCATACTCATGGGCCACATTTTTAAAGTTACCTTCTAGAAATTTGCATTCCTTAACCTTTATTTGTGGGATTATAGGTTGAATTTTTCAGAGGTAGGAAAAGAATACTCAACTGCAAAAGTTAACAGATTGTTGGTAAAGAAAATCAAAATAATTATACTGCCAATTTATCTGGTTATCTCCTATACATTTTGGAAGTAAAAAATCATATTTGTACAGAAATTCTAAAATGCACAAATATTAGCTATTTTGTTTATTACCCATTGGTTAAGGGCACTGACTCTAAGTTATATAGCCTGGGTCTTCTTCCCAGCTCTATCACTTACTAGTGGTGGGACCCCAGCGATGTTACTTAACCTCTTTATGTCATTTCCTCATTTGAAAAATAAAGGTCATAACTGCCTCCATTGTATAAGGTTGTGGTAGGGAAGAAATTAATATATGTACAGTGCTTAGAACTATGTGCCATTCTAAGCCTTTCATAATTGGTCTTGTTGTTGTTGTTGTTGTTATTATTACTCTGTTAGTTGTCCTTGAAAAAGTTTCTCAGTAGCACTGACTTGTTTTTTGACTGTTGCACATTTTCTACAACTCACTTAAGATACATACCAAATCCTGCAAGACTGTTCTGCACATAATTTATACTTTTGTACCTGTTTGTCACCGCAAAAGTGGGAAAAGTTCTGGCTTACTGTAATCCACAAACCAGGGTTTTGATTTTTCTCCCATTCATACACATTGGTGAACAGATGTCCGAAAACAACTCCCAGGGGCATTCAGTGAGGTCCAAATATCCAGGCTCCATGTAACTCTAAACAGGCACACATACTGGTCCTTGAGGGCCCAAAAGAATGTCAGCTAAACCATCATTATTTCAGGCATATGAGGTATACGTTTTGTTAACTAGTTGTACATACCAAAAACAAGAAAAGGGAGAGATGTTTTGATCACAATGAAATATTCAGAGGTCTAAGATGTAGTCAGCACTTTTCCCATCAGGTAGAAATTTTAGAGTTACCATATTTTCAACATAAGTACATAGTTTAAGCTTACAATGGCGATAATGCTGTAACTATACTGCTTAATTCCTCATAGTATCAGCATTGGATACATTAAGGGAGATAAATTATATTTCTGATCCTTCTGAAATAACCCCTAAATCTTGTCTACTTTTGTATTCCCTCAAATACAACATAAAACATTAAGACAAAGTATTTATAAATACTATCAAGAGATGTAGTAATAAGCAGCAGACAAGTTGAATCTTGCTATAGTATTGTGTTATTTATTATATGCAGGCACACAAATCTAAAAAATACAATTTAGACAAGACTCTGTCTTGTCTACTGTCCAGGAGCTAGAAAAGGACTGAGAAAAAAAGATTCTGGGTAAATCAGAGTTTTCTCAATTACAGCTGTATAACAAGAAAAACTCTCATTTAAGACTGTGTGATCTGCTTGAAACCAGCTAAAAGAGTGCCATAGTTAGAGACTTTCATATGCAGTTATTCAAGCACAGACAAGTTGACTGTCTGTCAAAGATGCTACAGAAGGGAATTTTGCCCTGGCTATGAGGAAGCGAAGAAGATCACTTCCAGCTCTAATGCCTACAATTTTAATACAATCATTAACCCCTGCCATCATGAAGAGTGACCTCAAGTTATTCCCAATCCATTCATCTACTCATATTTTTAAAAATCTACTTAATCATCAAAGCTGGAGTGACTACTATATTCCAGACACTGTTTCAAGGCTGGAATAGAACAGAGAATAAGAAAGATGATGCAGTCTCTGCCATCATGGAGCTTGCATTCTTTGAGAAGAAGTCTGTCAAAGTTCAAATAAACAAAGACAATTGGTATTTTTATGATTATCCTGTTACTCTTCTTAAAAAATCTGGTAAGTGCTCTGAAGGAAATAAATTAAGGTAATATTATTATTGTGACTAAATGAGATTCTGGATCATCAAGGAAAAAGGCTTTTTAAGAAGTAACATTTCAGTTGAATGCCAAGGGTTGGAAAGAAATAATCTATGGAAAAATATTCTGGAAATATTCTAGAAAAAGGGAACAGTGTATGCAAAGCCCCAAGGCAAGATCAAGCTTATTCACATCTAAGAACAAATAGAAGCTAAAAAGTTAAGTCACAAGATAATATACAAATTTACACCAGCTGGTCCCTAACTTCAACTATATGTGGATATTTTCTTGCAGCGAGTCAGATATGTATATCATCCAAAAGAAATATCTGGTTTGAAATTACTTTGGAAATTCTGCCTAAGACTCTTGACAAGGGCACAACCCTATTAAGGATCACAGACATCATTTTCAAAAGCTTAACTTTGGCAATCACTGGCAGACATTTAACAGGGGTGTTTAATATCCTCCCTAAAATATCAGGCTGGGAAGAACAAACATTCTAGCATGTCTGCAATGTGAACTTAGTGTCTCACAATTGAAAATTGGCTGGAGCTTACCCCGCTGACTGTTTTGCCAGCAGACCAGCGTTTAAAACCTTGAATTCCTGTCCGTTCATCTGTACTTGTGTTTATGTCTCTCACTTAAGCAGTTTTCAACACACTTCTGTGGTTCTTTTGATATAGTGAATGTGCAGGTGTATGTCTGACTCTGCCAGAGACTGTGTCCAGAACTGGTCTTTATTGCTAAAACAGACATCTTTGAATATTTGAATCACAGCACATGCCATATTTACTCTTGTGTAGGTAGGCCAATTTTCCTCCAGCTACAGATATTTTAAAATTATTTCTCCCCACTTACTCCTCCACTTTCCCCCATTCCTTATGCTAAATAATTCAGTGCACTACTCCAAAAGTGGATGTGAGTCACCCAACCCATCTATATTCTTTCAGGGTAGAGAAAAGGTCAAAACAATCCAGGAAAAGGAGTCTATACCCAACAGACTTAAAAACTCTGGGTATCTATCTCAATAGATCAAAATAATTGCTGCAACTGAAGATTTTATTTTTATCTAATTTCCTGCAAAAGAAACATAATTTGGGGAGACTATTTAGGCAAGGGAGTAAAAAATTCATTGCAGTTAGTCTGTTTCTAAAGTCTCCTCTGAAATTCAAGTTTTGAAGCCTTTGCAATTATGAATGAAAAATCCATGTGTTACATAATACATTTCTGGGAAATGCCCAAGACACATATGTGCCATGTGCTGATCTAATACTGACATTAATCTAATGAATGGTATATTAGAAAAATGATTTGCGTACATCCCAATAGAAAGTGTGTTTTCTGAGCAAAGCTTTTGGAAGGAAATGCAAAAAATAACTCCATCCCTTAAACATAGCTTGCAGCTACCACATCAACCAATAAGAGAAGCTAGTGCACTTTTGTGCAAGGTTGAGTGATTGCCCTGCCTTTGTTGCCCGGGGGAAAAACATTTTCCAAATCTCGTGCAGGTGTCTAAGAGACACTACCTAAAAGGAAAGGAACTGCATTCTTCTTTGTGAGCCCCTGGAAGACTCTTCATATACAAGCTTTTTTTTTCTTCTTCTTTTTTAATACTAGATCATTTTTCAAGTGCAACAAAAACTAAGTCCCTGTTTGTCCCAGGGGTTAATTTGGCTAAACTTGATACACCACACTGTGACTGGCTTAATATTTCACTCCAAAAGTAATATCATCTTTTATCTTTTATTTATAGTGATCTTCATATTCATTTCTCAACTGAGGCAGGTACTTCATTCAGGGAAAGCTAGCATTGATTTCTAATCTTTCTTCTTTCCCTTTTTGTAATGCATACTTTTTGACCACCAAGAAATAGCATTGACAGGATTTTTTTTGTTTGAGATCAGGGATCTTTTTAACCTTCTAAAAACAGAATCAGCCTTTGTCACCCAGTTGGTGCCTTGACTTTAAATAAAACCTCATTCCATTTTTTAAAGTGCATTTTTCCTCAGAAGAAATGAAACCCTAATTGAAACATTCAATGTGAGGACAGGCTCTAAAGAGAGGTTTTAAATGATGTAGGAGATGAGGAATTAAATGCTCTTTGCCAAGTACAAATGAATTCATGGTAGAACCTAGAGTCAAGGCCAATAGATTCATAATTGCATGTTAAGGAATTGAAATTTCATCTAGTTGTCCTGAGAAGCAGCCAAAAAAATAGCAAATCAAGGTGTATACTGAACTCAGCCATAATGTTTCTTATATCACAAGATGCCAGTAGGAGCAGAATGGAACTTGAAACTGAGACTTCAAAGCATCTTTGGGGTTGAGTCATCCAGATTAACAGATGCCCAAAGTACACCAGAGGCAAAAACTGAATGCAAAATTTTTTAGAAAAAAATTAACCTCTGGCTCTTCAACTGCAGCTTCCATTTTGAGGTCAAATTTCTGCTCTTTGGGGTCTTATTTTCTTCACAACTAGTGGTCTCCTAATACATCTGGTCTTTTCTATCCTCCTTCTCAAATACCCTCTTGGGTTCTGCAAATGTTTTTGAGTCTGATCATCTGTTTCATTACTTAATCCCCAGGAGAAACATGGATAATGTCTTCTGTGATGTCTTAGAATCAAAGGTGCTCTGTAAATGATATCTGTCAAACATTATCCTATGCCACACATAGATCTTTGGTCTTGAGTGCATATTAAGAAACACCATCATCTTTTACTGCTTCTGGCATGGTTACAAATTAGTCTCTTCTAAGGAAAGCCCTAGAGAGCATAAAAATGAGAGTTTTATTAAAAGCCTTTGTGATAGGAGGTGGCTTGATAAAAAAGGATTGAACATTAGAACTGAGGTCCATTAGCAGCTCTGTCACCAGCTAGCTGCAAAAACTTGAGCAAATCATTAAACTCTCTGGTCTTCCATTTTCTCATGTAAAATGAGGTGACTGGAATACATAATCTCTGTAATCCCTTCGAGTCTCAAACTCGATGACACAGAAGAGAGAAGGAATGTTATTTCATTAATGTTCCTGGCTTTTCCCTCTATCTAGTAATGTAAAGAGAGTCTTATCGCATCACAGCATGAACTTTCTCAAACTGGATTTCCAGAAAGGTGGTGGAAGTCTCTTACAGGGTTAATTTTCTTAGCTCTTGGTTTGGATTCCTCCAGCACATTGTGTCCAGCCTTAATATTTTACACTGTAAGCCATATCATCTTTTATCTTTTATTTATAGTGATCCTCATATTAATTTCTCAATAGCAGCTGGTGCGGCAGGAGGGACAAGTCATTGATCTTCCAATTTATCCGCTACTCTTACATATCCTGAGGTCGAGGCAGCCTGGAGAGATTGATGGAGCCCTGGCGCCCGCCCAGCAGCTGTGTGTTCCTCATGCATGAAAATCAACCACAGGAAACTGAAATTCGACAATTGGCAGCAATATCAGCCACCTCTGTAATAAATATAACAGGGCGTTCTTTAATAATTGAATGGGGTGTCTGGGATTCGGTAATGAAAAAGCTCCTGTATGAGAGGGCCAGTGGAGCTTTGGACTTGCTGGAGGTGGTATATTTGGGGATGGGTGTGGAATGGAGGGGGAGGTGTTTGCAGATGTCAGCTTCTCATACAGCAAACATTCTTATTCCTTGATTCTCAAGCAAGTCGTGATACAAAGCAAGCAATACTTGCTTTGTCTTCTGAAAAGCCAAATACTTTTTTCTGAAACATTTTTAAAATTCTGCAAGAAAAACAACAGATCCTCAGATTTTGTTATTGCCCAACAATATAAAAGGAAATGGTCCTTTAAGCTACACTACATTAGTCACAGATATTAATATCAGGTGAACGGTTGTTCCCAGAGCTTTGAATCACTTACATATTCTCATAGGGACAGACCACTAATTGATTCTTAAAGGAAGGTCTGCATTCCTTGACGTGACTGAGCAGTGACCTTCAATAAACCTAACTGTGGTCTCAGTTGATTTGATCCCCTGACAGCAGTTTAACCCTGAGCTGGTTACCTAGTCCCCCTGCTTGTTCTTCATCTAACCATTCTTGTTTAAACTCAAGTGTTGTAGACTCATTTGATCATCAGCCTTGTGTCTGTCTAGACTAAAACCCACCCATTGAGGCTTAGCTCTCTCATTTGTTTTCTAGGAAAACAAATACTGAAATGCAGAAGCAGAGTTTCCCTTTAGGCCACATAGATGATGCTGTGGTGGCAGGACAGCAAAACAATCCACAGGTGTGGCTGAGATGTAGAACTACAAGGAAGCAAACTTTCCCTTTAGCAGCCCGTGGAAATATTTCCTCTCCATGGTTATTACTCAGCATGCAGACTATATAGACATACATATTATCTCTGCTTTATTTTTTTTAATAATAGAGTGACTAATAATGCCCTCCAGGGATGAAGTGGAGTGTCAAGCTGCTCAGAAATTTCAAGCACAGAATTGCCAGGAAACTATTTACTTCTAACAAAAAAATGTTAACAGAGATTTTGAGTGTACATGAGGTTTGAGCAATGTTATGATTTTCACAGATAAATCCTCACAAAGGGTTCTACCCAGTGTGTAGTTTATCTTCCCTTGATGGACGGCCGATTCCTTTGAGTTTTTAAATCACAATAAATGTATCAAATGACTTAATCTCATACAGGACCATTGTCTGTCATAAATAGACAATCAAAATGGGTAATTCCTCCAGCAGGAATACACAACTTACACATTTTTAAATTTTTGTGTCTTTTGCCCCTTTTTTAAAAGACTATTTTCCTCTTTTGTTCTCTAACCAGGCTTTATTTCATAATTATTTATGGATATTAATAAGTAAAAATTCAAGTGAAAACTGGCTTGCAAACAGAAAATAAGATATTTAAAATGTAATATTATCTTGTGCAGTGTGGATCAGACTCACTGAAAATGATGAGTGTATTTTCTGGATAGTACCTCACCTAGTGTTACTATTAACAATGTGGTAGAAATAGGAGTAAGAACAATAGTAATAAAGTAGGGGTAGTAATGATGCTGTGTCTCTATGCAGTACATAACAATCTTCAAAATATTTGTAAATTTTATTGTTTAAATGCAAAGATCTTCACAACAATCTTCTGTGGTAGGCAGCCCAGGTATCCTTATTTTATACATAAGCAAACAAAACTCCAAAGATATTAAGCAATTCACATAGCTAAGAAGTCAGAGAATCAGATTCTCTAACTACTAGCCTATAAATTGGTGAAAATATTCTAAAGTAACAACACTAATAAGAGAGAAATTAAGAACAAGAGATCCCCAGAACTCCTGTATGTAGTATGAGAAAATTGGAGGTAAACTATTGTGATATGAGAATTATTAGAGACCAACAAGAATTTGGGGGCTGACTGGAAAAGTGTAAATGGAAGGGGTAGTGTGAGTATACGTAATTTTAAACACTGGATTCTCAGGATATTATGCAATTGGGCATTTGCCTAAAAATAATTCAAATTTGAGGAAGCAAAAGGCTTACATGCCTGAGCCAGTCTAGAAACATATTTCCTACAGAAGTATCTAACGACCCACATTTTGTAGCCCTTGCTGCAAAGTTTATGTCAACTACTTATTTGTCTGTCCCCATGTAAAATTATTTTCGATGAGATAAAAACACAACAATATATGCTTACTTTGTGAAAGAGTTCTAGAAGATTTGGGGCCTATCCACAGGCAAATCACTTAACAGTAAGCATGTGAAGGAGCAGTCATGTCGTGCAAATGGCCAGAATAACTGATGTCAGTCACTGAACATTGGGATATGCTTCCTCAAGCAGCATGGGACTTTGCAACCACAACTCTTCCTGCGACCCCATCACTCACTGGGAATCTATGGGACTCATCCTCCAGGTGCTTACTGAACACTGGCTCCAGGCAGTGGAGCTTGGAGCTTGGAGTGGAGATAGGGTCAACCTGGTATAGTGCCTCTAAGTATCCTCTCTTCATCAGTGAGAGTGTGGATTATCAGGTGAATGATTTAGGCAGCCAAGGATCCTACTCAGTAAAAGTTTAACCATGTTAGCAAATCTTTAAAGTGTCATCAATAAAGTTATGAAAAATAGTTGGATGCAAGTATCTAACTAGTCCAAGCTTATTGCACACATAATTGTCTTTGGTTTAATTATATGCACTTTCTTAAGTAGTCTGATATTACCAAATGAACAAAACTTAAATAGGTCAAAGTGAATCAAATGATACAGAGGAGCCAAAAAAGAGGAAAGTGATCATCCGATCCTAACGACCAAAACCAAACTTGATTTGTTTTTTAAAAAATGGCCAGGTATTCCCTGAAGAAGAAGAAGGGGGAAAAAATGAAGTAAAGAACGCTAAGGCAGAACAGCAGGAAAGAGTATTTGCCACTACTAAGAATATTAATAGAAACCTGCATCACTGGTTATTTGGAAATTCATTATATTTTCTTTGCTTTATCTGCACTGAAAGCTACCTAATATAAATCCCAGAACTGCTGAGAAACATGCTTGTCAAACCTCTGGAACAGCTCGGGACTCTGTTATATAAACTTTGGGAGACTATTAAACTTGAAGTAGAAAGCCCTTTGAAAATAGATGTTTTTATCTGTTTTGGCATATTCATCCCCTGTAGGAGAGTTGTGACTCAAAGAACATTAAATAGCAATAATTTGTTTTAAAAGCAGTTGTGAAAACATTGTACTTCAAAAGGCTTAAATCTGAAAACACTTCAAATATGAGGTTTAGGATTACCAGTATGGTTTCCTAATCTCCTAATTATTTGAAAATGAGGGCACTTTTACATTTCTCTCTTTTTGGAATGACTGGAAATACCAATTACACATAACAAATTAAGAGAATATCCCTTGAGAAATAAAAACGTGTGTGCATATTCTACCTGTTGACCTTCTGTTAGTGATTAATAATTTGTTTCCAATCAGTTCAGTGAAGCTTCCGATGTCAAAGAAATTTGGTGGCAATAATTTAGGGCTTACTTAAGCATTTACATCCTACAGTCGCCGGAAGTGCATTTATCTGTAGAAAATGATAATTTATGTGTATGAGCCATGCTTACCAGTAAGTGATACCAACACATTCTCTGTACTTTCTTAGGGATCTTCCAGTTTTCTTCCTCTGCTGCTCCAATGATGGCTACACAGTCTCTATGTGCGTGCAGCTGTAAGCCATCTCACCACAGTCATCAGCAGGCACAGGCAAACCATTTATCATCAGATGGCACGCTTGCCACTGGGTGTCACTGCTCCCAGGGACATGGACCAGAGCCTTTGACGGGTTACAGTGAGGTTATGATCCTCAAGTGCTCAGTGCAATGAAGCTATAAGATGCTCTGAGCAGATGTGGAATAAATTTTGTTTTTCTCTTTTGTTGACATGTTATTAGAGGGATATTAAAAACTATTGCTGAGATCTCAATGAATATTGCTTTATTCCATTTTATTAACAGCCCCAGTTCTCAAGAGAGTCTGGGTATATGTTTTGAGGGAAACAAACTACATAAAAATTCAGTTAACAGATATCACATTGGACTTGACTTTTCTATTCTCAACTGGTATATTTTTGTTGTAACAAACTTCTGTGCCTAATTTTAAAAAGCTGGTTTTATTAAGCTATAATTGACATACAACAAACTGCATATACTTAACATATGCAATCTGATAACTTTTGACATATGCATATACCCATGAAACCATTAACACAATAAAAAAAATGAGCATACCTGGTCACCATAAAAATTTCCTCATGCCCCTCCATGTGTTGTTTTTAGCACTTTTCCCCATCCTGTTCTTCCACATGCCCAGGCAAGTGCCAATCTATTTTTTGTCACTATGGATGTGTTGTCATTTCCTAGACATGTATATACATGGGTTCATATAGTATATACTCTCTTGTCTGGCTTTATTTTAACCAATCATATTTATTTTGAGATAATCTATATTTTTGTTTGTATCAATAATCTATTCCAATGTGTTGCTGAATAGTATTCCTTGTATGGGTCAACCACAATGTGTTTATTTATTTGGATTATAATGTTCAGTTATTAATAACAAAGCTGCTATGTACATTTATTTACAAGACTTTGTATGAGCAAAGGGATAGAAGGGCTAGATCATATGACATAAATATGTTTAATGTTTAAATATTCTGCCAAACTGTTTCTGAAGTGATTACAGGATAAAAGAGTTCTAGTCACTACACTTTTTCACCAATACTTGGTGTAGTCAGACTTTTTACATTTAACTCTGCAGTAGGTATGTAGTGGTATCTCCTTGTAGTTTTAATTTTCACTTAGTTACAATTGATTATGATGAGCAAATTTTCATGTGCTTGTTTGCCATCTTTATCACCCTTGGTAAAATCTCTTTTTAAATCTTTTTTTGTCTATGTTTTTATTTTTTTAAAAAAACTTAAATTATTAAGATTTAAGAATTCTTTATATAGATATAGGTTTTTCACATACATAATTTATAAGTATTTTCTCCCAATCCATGCTTTGTCCTTTCATTCTTTTACTAATGTCTTCAAAGAGCAGTAGGTTTCAATTTTGATGAAATCAAAATTGTCTTTTTTTTTTTTTTTGAGTTGGAGTCTCACTTGGTCACCCAGACTGGAGGGCAGTGGCCGTTCCCGGCCTCCGCATCTTCACCTGCTGGGCTCCGGCGATCCTTTCGCCTCAGCCTTCCAAGTAGCCAGAATTACAGGTATGCGCTACCACGCCCAGCTGATTTTTTGATTTATTGCAGAGATGAGGTCTCGCTGCCCAGGTGGGTCTCGAACCCACGGGCTCAGGCAATCCACTCACCTCAGCCTCCCAAAGGCACGGGATTACAGGCTGAGCCACCGAGCCCGGCTAAATTGTCTTTTTTTTAATGGATATTGTTTTTGATGTTGTCTCTAGGAAGTCTTTGCCTAACTCTAACTCAAATGATTTTATTCCATGTTTTATGTAGAAATTGTATAGATTTATGTTTTGCATTTTGGGTTTTAATCTATTTTGAGTTATCCTTTATAGGAAAGGAGGTAGTAACCAAAGTTCATTCTTTTTTGTATGGTTATCTATGCACCATACTTATACACTACATGTCCAGCACTATTTGTCAAAAAGACTATCTTTTCTCTACTGAAAATCAGTTGTTCTTACATGTTTCGGGGGTCTACTTACAGGATTTCGATTCTATTCCACTGATTAATTATGTCTGACTTTGTTATAATAAATTCTTTCCCTGATTGCTTTCAATTGCGTGTGTAGACTTCCAGTAATTTGGCCTCACCATTTTACCAGATATACTTAGGTATATATGAAATACTTTTTATAGTCAGTGGAGCTTGGGCCCAAACTAAAATTACTCCCAAAAAACACTTTTTAAAAACTGAGGTGTAAAAAAAAAAATGTGTATTCTATAGACCTCTAGATGCAACCAAATTCATGCTAATCTCTTCTCAAAAAGCTGCTTGGCATGTTTGCAGGAGTGTGGAATATAGGAAGTATGTAGATAGGTAGTAGAGGGGGAGGTAATCCTAAAAGAACAGTACAGAATAATGGGGGGGGATAAAACAGATAGAAATGCTCAAATATATTACTAAATGTTAAGATAAAATATGCATAGAAGTATTTTAAAAATTATTTTGTGGCCGGGCTCGATGACTCAGCCTGTAATCCCACGCTTTGGGAGGCTGAGGTGAGTGAATTGCCTGAGCCCGCGGGTTCGAGCCCACCTGGGCAACTTGACAACACCTCATCCCTATAATAAATCAAAAAATTAGCCGGGCATGGTAGCGTGTGCCTGTAGTTCCAGTTACTTGGAAGGCTGAGGCGGAAGGATCGCCAGAACCCAGCAGATAGAGGCTGCAGTGGCCGGGAGTGGCTACTGCCCTCCAGTCTGGGTGACAGAGTGAGACTCCAACTCAAAAAAAAAAGAAATTATTTTGTATTATGAGATAATTAATCAAATCATAAAATACAAAAATTTAAAGAATATTTTTAAATGCTTTTATTTGGCAAATGCAGAAATATTAGGAATAATATAGAAGAATTTTCTAGAACCAATTTGTCTTTTATTTTTCATCCTCATACGGTGCTTTGTTGTATTTTATTCAGTGTCTTGTACACGTGGGTGTAAGATGAAACTTCTCTCAAAAAAGAGAAATGAACAAAGAATATATGTTGTCAACTTGTCTAAAACATTTTTCATGTTCTGACTCATTTTTCTTTGTATTGGCATTTTAAAAGATTTTGCTTTGTTTTTTTTTAATTTGACTATTATAAAAACTTTGATAACTTCGGTGAAATCCCAGGAAAATAATATAAACAACTGTAATAGAAAGTGAAAAGATGATCATAGCAATCAGCACTGTGATATTTCTTGTCAATTTCTTCATCACTTATAATAGTCACAAAGCCCATATTAATTTGACCTTTTGACCTTTAGTTTTTACTTTGGTGAAGGAAGTTCTTTTGATAAGCAGTTTGCTTTTTTCTTTTTCTTTTTTTTCTCATTATGTCTTTGCAGTTAAAAATAATTAATGATCATACTTTGATACAACCTCCTTAGAGTATGGTGCAGTAGAATGAAAGATAGTCTAACCATTTGTAGATCTTTAAATTCAAGGAAATTTAAGGGCTTAATGTTTGAATGCTATGGAATTTAGCTTCATTTCCCAGAAAGAAATGGGAAACTTCAAGTTTAAATAACCTTATGTTACTTATAATAAATAGACACATGTTCATAGAAGGCATCTATTCTAAGCATAATTATGTATTAGGGGAAAAACAAGAGCTATAAAACCCACTCCTGACTATAAGAATTTAGTTGTCAGGAGAGGATTCAATGGCTCAGGGATCTTGAGGCTAGTAGTTCAAAGGTCATAGTTTGATAAACATTGTGCTAGAACAGACCAGTCTACTTTTATTAGAATCCTTAATTGCAGTTTCTAAAATTCTTAACTGCAGTGAATATAAATCTCAAAATCCACTTTAAGAATTTTCTCAAGGGTGCTAAGGATCAAATAATCATTTGTGACTGAGTAGGCAAAGGTGTTGACAACTCTGACAGGCCACACTTTCCATCATGTTCTTTGCTGAGCATGTTATGTTCCTGTATTAGACAACCATTTATGCCGAAGCTGATGACACAGAGAGGGAAAGAGAGAGCAACCCACAGTTGCTTTTCTTTTCAGTCCTTCCCTACTCACCAGTAAGCTAAAGGTAGAAAGTTTTTGGAAAATGCATGCCTATCAAGAGGTGAAATAAAAACAGTTAAGTTAGTGTGTATAGAATTTCCACTATGATGGTTTTTTAAAAAGAAAAAGAAATATGTATGCATATACAACTACAAAATATGAATTGTGTAATTTTTTGATGATTTTGCATATCAGGTAAATGTTCTCATATTTATATGTAAAACTGACATTACCTGATATAAAGAGGAATGGTGAGATTTATTCTCATAAATTTAAATTTTTATTTACTTAGAAAAAATATTAAATAGCTCATTTAAAACCCCATGAAAGTTGAAAGACTGCAGAAGAAAGGAAAAAGCTTTATGCTTCATTTATTTATATTATTGCTGCTTTTTTAGAGACAGGATCTCATTCTGTTATCCAGGCTGGAGTGTAGTGATGCAATCAGAGCTCACTGCAGCCTCGAACTTCTGGCTCAAGGGATTCTCCTGTCTCAGCCTCCCAAATAGCTGGGACTAGAGGTACAGGCCACCATATCTGATTCTTCATGTTTTAGTACCTGATACTCTTCTGGGTCTGCCATGATAAAACAGTCATTCCTCAGCATCTGTGGGTAATTGGTTTCTGGACCCCTGGCAATACCAAAATCAATAGATGCTCAATTCCCATATATAAAATAGTGTGGTATTTGTATATAACCTATGCACATCCTCCCATATATTTTAAATCATCTCTAGATTACTTATAGTATCAAATACGATGTAAAGGCGATGTAAATAGTAATTATAGCACAGTGCTTTCTAAAATGTTGTAATATTTTTATTGTTATATTGCTATTTTGGATCTGCAGTTGCTTGAATCTACGGATGTGAAGCCCATGGATATGGAGGGCCAACTGTACCACAAACTGTTTAGCTTAAACACTAGGAATTCATTCGTTCACAGTTCTGGAAGCTAGAAGTCCAAAAATCCAGGTGTTGATAGGGTGATGTTCTTTCTGAAGGCTCTAAGAAAGAATTGTTCCTTGTCCCTTACAGTGTCTGGTGGTTGTCAGAAATCCTTAGCATACCTTGGCAGCCTATCTGCATCACTTCAATCTCTGCCTCTGTCATATAACCATTTTCCCTCTATTTGCATGTATGTTTCCAAATCTCCTTCTCTTTATAAAAATATTAGTCATTGGCTTTAGCACCCTAATCCAGGATGACCTCATTTTGACTTGATTACATCTGGAAAAAAAAAATCCTAATTCTATATCCAAATAAGGTTACCTTCACAAGTTCCATGTGAACATGAATTTGAGGGGATGCTATTTGACCCAGTGAAAATACCTTTAACAGCAACTTAACCTTGCTTGTTGAACAAGGAGGTCTATACTTACATTTTTCAGTAGGCTTCACATGTTATAGTTAGCCCTTATGACATCTTTTTATTGATAGAGTCCATGTTAGAAAACACAGTTTAATGAGACAGCACAGGAAGTCTGCTAAGTGAACTCCAGAATTGTACAGACTTTCCCACTCTGTTGCAGCTGGTTAGTTTTTGGCAAGCCCATAGAGAAAGACCTGCCCATGCAGGAACCATACCTATGTAGCATGGAGAAGCAGAGAACTTTAGTCTCTGTAAGGCAGATTCACCTCCAAGATGAAGAAAAGAAGATCTGAACAAAGTATGACCAATTATTCTTTTCAACTTTCCAGTCAAACAGGCCACTTCAGAGGTCAAAATTTAATATTCTGTGTCAGAGATCAAAAGCAGACTAATCAAATTCTCATGGAAGCAATACTAGGAATAAAAATTTTTCACTAACTTTGAAGTTTTTACTATACTTCCTGGTTTTTAACTCTCTTAATCTATTGATTATGCCTTTAAGTCTAAGGTCAATAGACTATGGCTATCCCTTTCAACAAAACGAATTAGAGGTTTATAGAATATCTCTGCTCCCATTTTCATGGGGCTACTCATTTGGGTAGAATTTTTGGGACTGGTAGTGAGCAACTTAGATTTTTGTTCCAGAAGTCTCTGAAATAGGTGAGAAAATGCATTAATTAAATAAACCCAAGGTTATTAATATCCAATGATGAAAATCAACTGGTTATTCTGTTAGCCTCCTAATATATACATCTAGCCACAGAAATATAACAAAGAGGTTAAGTGACAAATTAAGATGAAATATATAGGCCGGGCACAGTGACTGAGAGCTGTAATCCTAGTGCCTAAGAGAGCAGGCATCCTGCTCTGGTTCTTCTCAGCAAACTGAATTAACCTGCCATTCACATATTTACACAGTCTACAAAAACAAGCTAATGGCAAAACATGGAAAGCCTAGGTTCTTCTCTCTTCTTCAGTAAGGCCAACTTTAGGAAATAGATGGAAAATGAATGATCTAACAAGTAAAGCCCTGAATAAGTGCTCTCTCCATGCTATAATCCCAGTGTTTTAAGGGGCCAAGGCAGGAGAATTGCTTGGGGCCAGGAGTACAAAGGCAGCCTGGGCAACATAGCTAGGCCTCATCTCCATAAAAATTATTTTTAAAAATTAGCCAAATGTGGTGGTGCAGTCCTAGTTGCTATAGTCCTAGTTGCTCAGAAAACTGAATCAGAAGAATCACTTCAGCCCAGAAATTCTAGGTTGCAGTGAGTTATGGTCACTTCACTGCAGTCCAGCCTGGTGACAAAGCAAGACTCTGTCTCCAAAAAAAAAGGAAAGGAAGAAAAGAAGAACAGAAAAAAGAAAAAAAAAAAAGAGAAATGCATAAAGTTGTTATAATAATATAATTTAAGCATTATGTAAATGTTTACATTTGAAAGTAAGCCCTTCCTATTATCAAATTCTTCAGGGAGAAATTAAAAGGTATATATTAAGCCCTCCAAAGTATTAAAGTGCAAGTTTGAAATCAAGCATCCTTGTTATTGAGGGTCAAAAGTCTAAAGGTCTAAGTTTTCATAAATCTTCCCAAATTTCTTATTTGGTTCATTCTCAGTGGCAGGGTTCTCTGTGCCTCAGTGGGATTGAGGGCAGTGGGACTGAAGGCTCATTCAATATTTGCAGCTTGGCTTTCTCTCATCGACATGAATGTAGGTCTTCCAGGGTCTCAGATGTTTTATCAGTTTAATGCAAATCTCTCATAAACCTTGAGTTTAAATAATCCAAAGAGTTAATAAGATAATTGTTTTTTATAGGACTGGTCTTATTACCAAGAAATTTAGAAAGTGAGTTAACTCCCAGTCCTTACAACAGTTAAACTAAGCAAAATTTTGTTCCCAACATCCAATACAGAATGTGGCCAAATAAGATAGCAGAAACTCAATGGCATTTAAGAGAAAGATAAGATATTTTGTTTTAGTCTCAATAGGATCCCGACCACTTTTAGTCTCTGCCACTAATGTGAAATTTTTGACCTATGAACTTAGAATTCAGAGGATTATTTCAGCATGAGGTTAATTTGACACTATTAATTTGTGATTCAGTCTTCATTTACACTTCCTTTCTGATCATTCTGTTGCTCACACTAAAACCTGCCTTTTTGAAGACATTTTTTTGCTCAGATGGAATTAACAGTCAGTGTTAGCTTGGGTCCACTTCTTAAAGGGAGTCACTCAAGCCTATAGAAGCCACATACGTCAATGCCGACAGGTCCTGATCTTCCCACAACTGAATTTTTGTCTCAGTTAAGTCTGCTTAAAAATAGGTGTGTCTGAAAGGTAAGCTACAATGGGCAGTTGCCTGAGATTTTCCTGCCTAGTAGACTCATGAACACTCCACAGTCCAGTGCTAGGTAAAGATCTCAGTACAATAAAGATCTCACTGGTCCCTTCTTCTTTCTCAGTCACCTGGAACCCCATTTATTAAAGCTACACCTTTTTCTTAAGTCTCTACCTCCACTCTCCTATGCTCTAGGCTGCAGTCATCAGCAAAAATCAAAGTATCTTATGGCTGGTGTAGTGGGTTCAACGGTGGTCCCCCCCAACAAGGATATGTTCAAGGCCTGATCCCCAGAACCTGTGAATGTTACCTATTTAGGGGGGAAAGAGCTTTGTAGATATAATTAAGTTAAGGATCTTGAGATGAGATTTCAGTGAGTTATCTTCTATTATCTGGAGGATCCTAAATACTATGACAGGTGTCCTTATAAGAGAAGCACAGAGGGAAATTTGAGATAGACTGAGAGAAGAAAATAGAAACACACAGAGGAGAAGGTAAGGTGAAGATAGAGTGGTGATGTGAGCACAAGCCAAGGACACCACACCCACCAGAAGCTAAAAGAGGCAATGAATTCTCTCTCTTAAGGCATTGTTAGAGAGTGCTGACACCTTGATTTCAGACTTTTGGCCTCCCAAACAATAAAATAGTCCATTTAATTTCTGTTGTTTTAAGCCACAAGTTTGTGGTAACTTGTTATGGAAGGCAGAGGAAACTAATATAGCAGGTATTAAACCTTTTCCCAGTTTTCAGCAGTTTACTGCACAAACCTGCCTGAGCTAATTTAAATATTTTCAAACTATGAAAATCAAAACATACTACAACATATTAAAGGCCAAGGCACAAAACCATGTCCTTGGCAGTACCAAAACACTTTCCACATGAAAACTTTACTCTCAAAAACTATGAAATTTTCCTTTTATTTTTCAATGTTCCAGATAATGTTTGGGTAACTTATTGACCCTCTAGTAAGTACAACACCTTTCATCCAAATTTAGAATATTAGGAAGTAAAATCAAAGGGTAAATGAATGTCAAAATATTCCTTTTACTATTGATAACCTTGGTTTAAGAACTCCAGTTTGAATGAGAGTGATATGGCTCCAAAACTGAACTCCAGAATTGGACAGACTTACCACCAAGTAATATACAGGATTGCAGAAACAGAAGAAACTCACTCACACTCTCATAGGAGAGAAGAGAATTAGTGAAGCTACGCATGTCAGTTGATTCTTCCCAAATTTTCCAGTTACGTTACTGACCCAACCAGGGGCACAGTGAGTAAAGGAAGAAAGTCAAGGGGCTCTCTGGACAGGACCGAAGGAGCAAGGAAGGAGTGTTCACACACTCCATCTTCCTCCCCTAAAAAACTCACATTTAAAATGTAAAACAAATCAGAAACTACTTTACTGATGATTTACTCACAGAACAATAAAAGCTAATCAGGAACCTTGTGCTTCATCAACTGTCTTGGCTCAATCTGGATAATATGCTGCAGGTTCTACATCAGCACTTGCTGCCTCACCTTTCATTTTATGTTGCGGCAATGGCTTCTTTTCTTAAACCTCGTGAACCAACCTCTGCTAGCTTCACACTTTTCTTCTGCAGTTTTACCACCTTTCCCAACCTTCATAGACTTAGGGTCTTTCTTTGTTTTAGGCTTTAGCTTAAGGAAATGTTGCTGGTTTGATCTTCCATCTAAGTGACTAAAATTGTCTTCATATCAGCAATAAAACTGTTTTACTTTCTTATCATTTGCATGTTCTTTAGAGTAACACTTCTTCTTTAAAAATTCTTCCTTTGCATCCACAAATTGGCTGTTTGGTGCAAGGAGCCTATCTTGGCTTTTGTCATGCCTTCCTTACTAAGCTTAACCAATTCTGGCTTTCAATTTAACGTGTGAGATGTGAGACGCTTTCTTTCAGAACACTTTTTAGCCCTTGTTAGGGTTACTAACCAACCTAATTTCAATATTCCTGCATTTCAAGGAATAGAAAGGCTTGAAGACAGGGTGCTAGATGGAGAAAAAGCTGGTTGGTGAAGCAGCCAGAACACTTATAGATCAAATTCACCATCATTTATGGGCAAGGTTTGTGCCATTCCAATATAATTACAATAGTAACATCAAAGATCACCAATCACAGATACTATAATGGATTATAAAAATGAAAATGTTTGAAATATTGCAAGAATTATCAAAATGTAGCATGAGACAAAAAATGAGCACATGCTATTGGAAAAATGGTACCAATAAACCTGCTCAAAGCAGAGTTGCCACAAACATTCAATATGTTTTTAAAAATGCAATATATTTGAAGTGCAACAAAGCACAATAAAATGAGATAGCCTGTATATACCACATTTTATTTATCCATGTTACACCTATGAACATTGGGTTATTGCCAACTTTTACCTATTCTACATAATGTTGCTCTGAAAATTGGTACACAAATGTCGGTTCAGGCCTTTGATATCAATTCTATTGGATATATACTTAGAAGTAGAATTGCTGAATTATATGGTATATTTTATTGATTTTCCTGTTAAACTATCCTTGCATCCCAATAAATCCCACTTTATCATGGTATATAATCCTTTTAATATGCTATTTAATTCAGTTTGTTCATATTTTGTTGATGATTATTTTATTTTTACATCAGAGTACATAAAAGATATTGATTGTAGTTTTCTTTTTCTTATTTTCTCAGCCTTGCCTGGTTTCTACATTAGGATATTGCTGGCCTCAGAGGATAAGCTAGAAAGTTATTTCCTCCTCTTCAAATTTTTTAGAAAAGACTGATAGAGGCTGGCTTTGAGTTACTGTGTAGCATTTTTCTATTTCACTCTGAAAGATTCCCTTGATCACTTCTTGCAGATAGATTAGTAAAAGCAGCTTTTAATAATCTGAATATTTCTTAATTTTTCATCATTTTGGTAGACATTTTTTCTAAATATAGAATTATTAGTTGACAGTTTTTCTTTTCTTTTAGCACTTTAAATATATCATCCCATCAACTCTGGATTCCAAAGTTTCTGCCTGAGAAATTGGTTGATGATGTTACTAATGATGGCTTAAATATGATGTGTCACCTCTTTGTTGCTGCTTTTGATATGTTATCACTGTCTCTTGACAGTTTGATAATAATGTGTTTCAGTATATCTTTGGGTTTTTCTTACTAAAAGTTAATTGAGCTTTTTGGATTTATAGATTCATATCTTTCATTAAATTTGGAAGTTTTTATACATTATTTCTTCAGATAATCCCTTTGCCCTTTTTTCTCTCTCTTTACTGTCTTGAACTCTTCTAATGCATCTATTTGACCCTTGATGGTGCCCATAAGCTCTGTTCACTTTCTTTGTTTTTTCTGGGATTCTTCTGGAATGGTTTCTGTCCATTTATTTTATTCCTTTGAATAGGTTGTGCTTTCCTGCTTCTTTTTATACCTTGTGATTTGTGACCATGATATACCAGAAGGGAGATAGAGATTTGGGGGAAAAAATTACAAACTGCAAGTCTTACTATAGTGAGTTTATGTCATTACCATCATCTGTAATAAAATCACATTAAAACTTTGATTTAATCTTGTTGTTGAAAAGTGGGCATTTATAAAACAGCCATATCTCCCAGCCTTTGCAGACTGACTTGTGTAAGAAAATTCTTCCCTGATTAACTGAACTTTCTCTGAGTCTAGGGATCAACATGAGACGTTTAAGATCTTCTCAGATCTTTTATGAGTATGTGTCTTTCCTGGGACTGAAAGTGACCTTCTCAAGTTTCCCATAGATACAACTTCTGTTGAATGTCTTAGTTTCCCTAAGAGTCTTCTTAGGGACTTAGATTATCTATTGCATGTCTATGCCAGGTATCAACATGTTTGAAGTCTCCCTGCAGCTTTCACAACCTGACACTTTTTCTGCCTTAGATGTGTGTTTGAAGAGATATAAATCAGTTCTTAAAGCAGACTCCAGACAGGTTAGAACACTGCAAATAAGATATTCTCTGCTCTTTCCAGTTTGAGGTACAGTATTAGTAGCTGGGCTGCCACTTCTTCCAATAAGGCCAAGACCATGATATACCAGGAGGGAGACGGGATTTTTTTTTTTTTTTTTTTGGTGGGGGACTCAACATCATAAACTCCTAAGACTCAGTATAATGGGTTTATATCATTATTACCTGTAACATAATCACATCACAACCTTGATTTCAACTGAAGCTTAGGTCAAAAGCTAGATTCTCTGTGACTCCTCCCTGATTAACTCAAAAGCTCTCTCTCCCTTTTTCAAATGGTTTCTCTTATAGCAATTCCATAAGAACTGTATGCCTCTTTTGAACTGCTGTAGCATTTATTATCTGTATCATTTATATGCCAGTTGCCACTGTGTAACTGGAAATAAAACTTTTCTATCTGCTTATGTCTTGGCTCGTTTTAAAGATTATGCTCATCCAGAAGGAAAGTCATGTCTCCATCTGTTAATTCATCTACTGCATATTTATTGACTATGTCCTGGACATTGTGCTCAGTTCTGGTTACAGATGCTAGTGCAATATAGTTTCTCCTCAGACAGTCACACAGTTTTTGTAGGCAAAAAGAAAAAACAAACAGCCTATGTCTAAAATAGCTGTGCATTTCCCAAAGAGAACATAATTAGTAGGTATTCATGGATTATAGGTAAATAAAATTCATAAATACTTATTTTGTATTAAACCCAGTTAACCAGTTTTTCATTTTGAGAAAGTCTATCTCATAATGATTATATTTTACCAGAAGCTCAATACTGCTCTGAGGATGAAGGCTTAACTCTCACCTCAACTTGCTGAATCTATTTCTTATGTGAGAATATATAAGCATGGATGTACTCTAGAAAATGGCTTATCTGATATAAACTTCAGATAGCAGGAAGAAAGCCTCACGAGGCTCAGGATTTCAGGTCAGAGAAGCATCCAGAAGTTCAGATGATTATCTGGCACTTATACAACTTGCTTGACATGAAAATAGAGCTGTAAATCTCACAAGGTTAGATGATCTTTTAAGAATTTCAATACGTTCTGCTATCAGTTGGAAGTCCTACAAGAATAGCCTCCTTTAAACCACAGTGTAATATTCAACAGCCTATGTGTAGGCTAAATGAGTTCAAGGAATGAAGGAAATTTGTGTTTTAGTTCCATCTATTTGAGACTTCCAGTCAAATAATCCACTTCTGCTAAATCTGCCATTTTATCATCTATAAAATGGAAGAAGCTTGAAAAACAGTTATAGAGGTGTTGCACAGCTTCTTGAATATTGTCTTTATTTGTTTTAGAATACAGATGACATCTAACCCATTACTGCAAAATTTCAGATGTTATTTTGGATCCACTTTGGACTTTGGCAAAACAAATAACAACAACAGCAAAATGTAAAGGGGTCCCCCAAATAACTATGGCCTTCCCAAGGCGATAAAGGTATTTTGTGGTAAATTTGGGCCAAAATCTTAGATCTCCTCAATCCCACTATCTTGTTACTTCATTGGGCTCTGAACATAGGGAAATAAAATTCCTCTGTTCTTGCAGAACTTGACAAGATTGAAATTGGAGCACTAACTATTAAGAGGTATATGGGAAATTCTGAAACTAAGTAAGAGACATACAAGGTACATAAAAAAAGTAGTACCTGAAGATGGTTGTATAGATGAGAAGAAATGGTAATTGGCAGTGTGTATGGACTGTTATTCCCAATAGGATAGTTGAATTCTTATTTTCTGGTACCTTGAAGGTTCCACTCAAACACTCAGCACTAAAAGAAAATAAATATTTGAACTAGATTACATTTAATTCTACATGGTCATTTAAGTCAATAAGATATCTCATGTATCATTTGTCATTTATTTATCTTGATTCTTTAAAATTTCTACTTGATTATTTATAAACACAACATAGGTTGGACATAGATATATGGGAAGCTAAGGAGAAAATAAGCTCACTTCATTCACCATGAAAGCTAAGCTACTAACAACCTGTTTTTATAGATGAAAGCATCCAGATCACTGTATTGATTTTATAGGCAAGACTCCTAGAAAAACTCAGCTGAAAAACTCTTAATTTTCAATATCCTTTATCTATTTCAATAATATAATATTATTATGGAAATTCTTCTGAGTGACAGAGAAGGACAACCTAGTTAAATATCCCAATGCCCATAATGCAGATATCATGGTCTCAAGCTATCTTAAAAGGGCTAGAGCCTACTTTTCTCATTACTAATATTAATAGAGAACAACATTTAATTTTCTCTTTGTTTTGTGCTGGATAAATTTCTTTTTCCCTTTATTAAAATGGATGGCCCATAATTGAGCCTGTAGTGTGTGCATTGTTGGAAGCTGAATAAATCTTTGTGGGTTACCAGAATTTTATTAATATGTTATAAGTTTCTAAGGAGGATCTGCTCAATCTAGTCTTATATTTATAACTAAATTTTGATGTCACCTTGAGCAAATTAAGCTCATCTGTAAAATAAGGATACTGATAACTTGCTATCTCTACTTCAAACTGTTCTTGTAAAGCATTAAATAAATACAGGCATATATGCATGCACATATTTTTAATATTTATACACACTTTAAAAGAACTCTACAAAAGGCACTACAAAAAATTTTGGTGATCTCCCTACACTTGTTCCTAACTTCCTCATTAAAATTACTGAAATGAATTAAAACCTACATAAAAGGATATACATCACAGAACTCCAAATACTGCTTCTCATAGTACCCTGTCCCAACCATACCACTTTCCACTTCGCAGCTGTTCTCAATTCAGAATCCCTGGGGATTAATTCATTAATTCAAGGAAAAAAAAAATTATTCATTCAAGAAAATTCAATGAAACCTTACCAAATGCCAGGTATTGTTCTTCTGTATGTTTTATAGATATGTTCAGGAAATATAGCAGTAAACAAAAAAATAAATATCTCCACCCTCTAGGTGGGAGGAAAATAAACTAATCAATAAGCAAATATATAAACCTAAGTATACACATATAAATAGAAACTAAATAAATGGGTCAAAAGTACATCAGGTGAGTGCTAAGGAGAAACAGTAAGCAAGGAAGGACGATGAAGAGTGTTAGTTGGTGGGAGGAGGTTACAATTTGAAATTATGGGAAAGGTCAAATAAAAGAAAGAATATAATGAGGTTCTAGGAAACAACAATATACATATCTGGGGAAAGAGTGTTACAGGCAAAGGGGACAGTCAGATGGAAAGGCCATGAGGCAAGAAGAATGTCCACAGAGTTCAAAAAACAGAATGTATATCAATATGGGGAAGAGAGGGATCAGAGTGGAGAGGAGAAGGAAATGAAGTCAGAAAGGAAATGGAGGACTCAGATTGCTAGGGTATTGGAGGCATTTTAAGGACTTTGGTTTTTGCTTTGTGTAAATCATTGAAGAGTTTTAAGCGATGCAATCTAACATGTTTTTATGGGCTGTCTCTGGATTCCATGTTGTTGAAAGAGGGTAGGAAGGTAAGGACAAGATTGGGAAGACCAATACTTGAATCAAAGAAGTGATTTGATCAAAGATGTGGCTACTATTTCGTTTTTAAAAACTCAGGAATTGGCAAAAAATGGCCCCCAGATCATTTTGTATGACCTGTGAGCTAAGACTGAATCTTACACTTTGAAAGGGTTCTTGAAAAAGAATACAGAGGAAGAAAAGGCAAGGAAGAAAAATTGCAAAAACTCTCTATAGCCCACAAAGCCTAAAATATTCAAAATCTGTAAAATGTTTGCCAAAACCTGAATAAAAGCATCTGGCTAGAAAGTAAGGACTCAGGAAAATTGAAAGGAGGAATACATGAGTGAATTACTTCCTGAAAATATTGGGAACAGAGTTGAAAAATATCTATGGCTTCTTCCCTAACTTTCACAAACAATGCCATTTATTTCCACTGAGTTATTGAAAATTATAGTCTGGGTTTCAAAACAGTAAACCACAAGGCGTGTCTCATGTAAACAATAAATAAAATTGATATAGCAACAAAGACAATAATAATTAGGAAAAGCATTTTTATAGAACTTAAAATTTTGTAAAGCATTTTCATGTTAATTATCTAATTTCATCTTCAAAACAATGTCATGGAATAGGTTCTATTCCCCAATTAGAGATACCATATCCTCAATCTTTAGTGGTTAAATGCTCCAGAAAAATTGAAGTCTTGAATTTGTTAATACTAAGGTTGATTTTCTCCTATGGGAACATTGGCTACTAGAGTCAACAGGGATTTTCAGTCCAAGATGATAGACCAGAAACACATATTTACTTTGTGTTCCTCTAGAAACTATATATAAAATAAAAATATAGAAATACATGCTGGGCTCGGTGGCTCAGTCTATAATCCCGCACCCTTGGGAGGCTGAGGTGAGTGGATTGCCTGAGCCTGCGGGTTTGAGACCCGCCTGGGCAACTTGGTGAGACCTCATGTCTACAATAAATCAAAAATTAGCTGGGCGTGGTAGTATGCACCTGTAATTCCAGTTACTAGGAAGGCTGAGGTGGAAGGATCGCTGGAGCCCAGCAGGTCGAGGCTGTGGTGGCCGGGAGCGACCACTGCACTCTGGTCTGGGCGACAGAGCGAGACTCCAACTCAAAAAAAAAAAAAGTAATACAAAAATTAGTAGATCAATACAAGCCAAGAGATTATGGAAGTCATCAACCACAAAAAGGTCTTTATACGTTTCTGAGAAATAAAAAGAGAACTAAAAGGGCACTAGCCAAAGCAATCAAGAAAATACTACCCTAACAAGTAATTGCACAAAGTCAGTCTGTTCTTGGGGAGATCTGGTTAAAGGGTAGGAGAATAGGAGCCAATATAAACCTGAAAGAATACTTCAAAATGAATCAATCCCAAAAGGTTAACCGGGCCTAAGTTTTACATAAAGTCAAGTACCTATTTGCTGCCTAGAGGTCACACACATACTCAGAGATCCTCCCAAACCCAAACCTTCTTAATTTTAGAACTTTCAGAGCTTACAAGAACCAATAAGTCAGATCTCACCTACCCCAGTCAATCAGGGCTCAGACGTATCAGTCAATCAGGCTCAGCTATATCAGTCAGGTATCAGCTGTGTTGACCAATCAGAACTGAGTACGTTTCAATCCTTCATTTGCATAAAAAGATATAGTTGGGAACCTGAAAGGAAACTTTTGCTATAAAACTCAAGTTTTCCCTTTTTTTCTGGAGCATCCCTTTATTTTACACTAGAGACAGTGATTTGCAAACTGTTCACTGAGACAAAGTCTTTTTCCTCCAAATTCCTTTTTCAGAGAACTTTTATTCACAAGAGAGAAGAGGGGTTAATAACAAAGACAAAGGTCATTTTCAGGAGGAAGAAAAAAGCTTATTTAATGAGCTCCATGAATCAGTCTAAAGCATTCAGTATGTCCCCACATTAGCTCTGTATGACTTACAACAGACTGTTGGTAATCAAGACAAGGAACCAGGGAGTGACAGTATTTGCCAGCCTGCAGTTGTCAGCTTTGGTTTATTGTCACTGCCTCAGTTCCATCCAGTGATGGCTACCACCCCAAGTTCATTTGAAATCACTGGAGATTGATGCTTTAAAAATTATCAAATTAGGGCAGTCCCTTCGGGTCCCCTCCCACTGTGGGAGCTTTTCTGTCTTCTCAATAAAACCTGATTTCAAAAAAAAAAAAAATTGTCAAATTAAAACGAATCTCACCTGGCATTATAAATTGTTATTATTAAAAGATTTGTATTAGTGATTAATATGGGGGACATATTGTACCTTGACAAATTTCTTCTCAACATATTTGCTTCTGCCAAGCCAATTGAGCTCAGAATAGCACTTGCCATTTAATGTTATTTTGCATTACAAGGACAAGAGAATATTCTATATCTCAAAAAAAAGCATCTTAACCCTCTATTCCCATTCAGTAAGAAAAATAAAGAGGTGTTTTTTTCTGAAATACCTGTGTCCAAATTTTCTTTTACTGTCCTGAAGCCCCAATATTCATTGTATGTTTAATTGTTTCCTATTTGGGGAAAAAATATTAAAAACATGACTATAATTTATTATTTCAAATAAATCTGACATGTGATCATCTTTTTCCAGAGTTTCCATAGGAAATCTTTGTTCAAAAATTTGTACCAGTTTATTATTTTTGTTCAAACAAATAAAAGATTATTCTTTATTGAACTCTCCTCAAGCAATATTGAGAAATTATGGTTGAATGACATAACTATAAACCATTTCTGCTCCTGCAGAGACAAAAGGCCTTATGATATTTCTTCTCTTTACAAACAGAATTGGAGTCTGAGTAAGACTTTTGTGTTCTCTCAAACACAGGCTTTTGAGGGTGGAAACCCAAAATTGCTCTGACATACTGTAAAAGGAATCTTATGAGCAGAGGGCTAAAACTAATTTTGTAGTATGTTAATCGTGTTCAATGTTATTTAAATGGATTCCTTAAAACTAAAAGGTGCATAAAAATATTTTTTACAGATCCCTGATTCTTGGTTCTGAAACTTCTGTTGTCATATGTCTGCTATACAGCACCAACCCCAAGAGAGAAAAACATGCCAATAAAATAAGTCAAAAAAACTAGATAAGGTCATGTGGAGGATTTTCCAAATCTTTCCTGTCATACCAAAGTTTCCAGCTCCCAGGACAATAATGTACGTTTCCCTTCTCCTGACACCCAAGAGTATGTCTCCTCTCCTGAGCCTAAGTATATCTAGAGTTACATTTAGATGACAATAATGTCTAACAAAGAGTAGACCCAGGTGGCATGCTCACAATGACCAAATTGTGCTGATCATATTTTAATCCAGTACGCTGCTCCACTATTAACTTGCAAATAAATGATGTATTTGCTTTCTAGACATATTCCAGGAAAGCCAGAGAACCCGGCTTCTTATCCATAGGGAATAATCCACTTACGAATTTCAGGATAGACAAAATTGATCTAGAATATTTACATATTTAGATCCTTCAAACTAGATCCCAAATAAAATCTGGATTGCAAGGCCCAATTGGAAGAGAAATGTGGAAGGATGCTTTGCTGAGTTGCCCTATATCTTCTGAGACTAGTGTGCCGGGTGGATCATGGTCCTCAACTTCCAAGTTGAAGTCAAGACCTCTTCCTAGGTAAGTGCAAGTGTATTGTAGATACATGCTATGGTGCTGAGTCCCCTAAGGACTACAGATTGGAAAAAAAGAAAGAGAGAGAGAGAGAGAGAGGGAGAGAGTATAAGAAAGATAGCCATGAACTGTACATGAAAAGAAGGCATAGCCCAGGGCACACACTCGGGAATCACAGCCTGGGTTCAAAGCCCACCTGGACCACTGCCACGTGCGTGACCCGAAGAACGGCCTAAGACTTAAATGCCGTTTTACCAAATTTGTCAAAAGAAGTAAAGAGACATTGTCACGGCACTGTGTCCCCTCCTCAGAAACCTTCCCGGCTGTGCTGATGACCCTGATGGCCACGGA
>NW_007251172.1:36008-142557 GCF_000164805.1 Carlito syrichta | reverse complement strand
CCCTTCCCCGTGGACAGGGCGGGGGAGGTTGGGGAGGTGGACAGGGCGGCCAACACACGGCCACCGGGTCTGCAGGCGAGGCCGAGGCCGGATGCCCCGGAGCCTGCAGAGCCGGAAAGCTCCACTGGGGACCAGCATAGGGGCCTTGCCCTTTGCCCTTTGACGCCTTTTCCTGGCGCCCTCTGTTGGGTCACGCATGTCGCGCCTTTTGTCTGTCACAATAGCTCCTCAGACGTCACAGACGCGGGGTTGTCCAGTGTGTGCCCGGACGCCGGAGGAGTCGGTACCTCAGGAGAGCTGTCTCTGCATCTGACCCTCTTCACGGTACCGTGTCGCACACAACGTGCTCCAAATGGGCAACTTACTCAGTAAGTTCTGTCCCTGGGGCCACCGCCCGCCCCTGCTGGGCCGCTGCGAGCTGGTTCGCTTCGCCGGTGATGCTGCCCCGTCGGGCCTGGACCGCGCCGCCGCCGCCGCCGCCGCCGCCGCCGCCGCCGCCGCCCGGGCTCCCTGCACAGCCCGTGTCTACCGTGGACTGTTCAGTGGGCGCAGGGGCCGTGCACCCTCACCAGCCGGCTTTTACATCGCCCCTGGGGTGCGGCGTCCTCTCCCACAGGACACGAGCTCCTCTCTGGGGCGCCTTCGGCCGGTGTCCTGGGAGCAGCCCCCCAAGAAGAAGCGCGTGCTGGCCGCTTGGAACGCCGTGACGGTCGGACACTCGAGGGTCCCTCCTCCCGGCCGCAGGTGCACCCTCCCGCCGTCACCACCACCGGAGCAGACCGCCGGGGCTGTGAAGCCGGGAGCATCCCGTCTCCCGAGGGAGGATGGACGCGTGAAGAAGGAAGAGCGTGTGGAAGCCGAGGGGCAGGATGGGAAGAGAAGGGCCCCTCCGAACAACCCGGAGGGGTCAGCCTTGCCTAAGCCCCCGGAGACTCAGGGAAGCCCCGCTTCCTTCCGGTGCCCTCTCAAGCCCCTGGAAGGAACTCACCATCTTAAATACTCCAGGGACGACCGGAGGGAGGAGACCCGGGTGTCTCCGACGGACTCCTCCTCGGAAAACCTTATCGTCTCCATCTCGCACAGCCCTGCTGGTGGTGGCCTGCCTTTTGGGACACCTGATCCAGAGCCCAGAGCGCGCGCAGACTCAACCCCAGAGTGCCCCCTGCTGCCGGAGGAGTCGGCCAAGGACGTGCTGGACGAAAGCTCTCCACCCAACTCTCTGGGCGTGCTGATGTTGGTCAGAGAGGTGCGGGGCAACACGCCTGCAGAGACCCCATCAAGGCCGTGCAAGAGGAAAATGTCGATTCCGCTGCTATTGCCACTGCCACCGCTGCTGACGCCTCCACTGCAACCGGTGTGGGAGAGAGGTGAGCTGCCCCCGTGTCAGTTTCCCTGCGTAGCAATGGAGGAAGACCTAGGCACTTTGGAGAAGAGCGCTGCGTGTAGAGGGAACAGAAAAGTCATGGGAGATAAGAGAGGAGCTTTGGAGGATAAGTTGACAGAGGCCACGGCAAGCTACAGTGCCGGCCAGGCTGCCCCTTTGTTCTCCCCACGACTGATGTGGGATAGAGGCGAACTGCCCCCACCTCCTCAGCTTCCCTGTAGAGCTATGGAGGAAGACCTAGGTACCTTGGAGAAGAGCATCGGGAGTAAAAGGAACAGACAAATCTTGGTCGACAAGAGGGACACTTTGGAGGACACAAGAGAGGCCATAGCAAACTGCAGTGCCAGCCAGCCTGCCCCTTCTTTCTCCCTACCTGCCGCTTATACTTCTTTGCAGGTTTCGGGTCTTCCTACCACGTCTGGCTTGGCCCATGTGGATGCTGGGTCTCCTGTGGCTATCTCTTCACCTCCTAGCCCTGCTCCCTTCTCCGTCAAGCCTCCCTTCTGCAGAGGGGAGTCTGTATCACCTATGTGTTTAGATTCTCCTTCTCTTTCCTTTCCCACCCCTCTTCCAGTTCATTCCACCAGGACCCCTATCACCCCTGGCAAACAAATCAGTTCCACAGCAGTCATTTCTACCATGTCAGCCAACGCATTTGGCTGCTTGTCCTTGAAGCCTACTTTAGACCCTGGGGTCACTGACATGGACACTACTCCCCCTTGTAAAGCTGTTACTTTCACATCTTCCCCAAATGCCAAGATAAGCTCTACCCCATTTTCCCAAATCCTGCACAGTGCAAGGACGCCAGTCTATATCCGCCCACCCACGTTTATTTTCCACAGCCCCACCCAAAGTCTAAGCCATCTGTTTGGCCAAAATACCACTCCTATGCACAAATGTGGGACACTTGATAAGCGTCAGCAGAGACATTCTCTCTCCGATGCCGCTGTTTTTATGAGCTGTCCCACTGTGGCTTCTCCTGTGGTCTCCACATTCATGAGCACTGTGTCTGCAGCATCCAAGCCTGCCTTAAGCCCCAGTCCTATGGATACCACTCCTCCTTCGAAGGATCTTATCTTCCGATCTTCCCCCGTATTCAGGAAGAAGAACATGCCATTTTACATGAGGCTACCTTATTCTAGGAACACGCTACCCAGTGGCAGTATAGCCTCAGCCCAAGTCTCCACCAGTTGGCCTATGCAGTCGGTAGGGGGACCAACTGCAACTTCTAGCCATCCATTTAATCCAAGAGATTCCTCTCAGCCTGCATTCGGAACCCTTGATGGGCAGCGACAAACTAGCAGCTCCCTCATTCTGAGGCAACCAGCAAAAGCTAAAGGCTTAATGTCTGCAGCCCAGCTACCCCATGGCAACAGAGCCTCAGCCCAGATCTCCACCAGTGTGCTTGCAAAATCAGTCAGGGGACCAACTGCAGCTTCCAACCATCTTTTTAAACCAGGAGCTCCCTCTAAGCCTACATTTGGAGCCCCCAATAGGCAGCAGCAATCTAGCAGCTCTTCCATTTTTGGAAACCCAGCAACCCCAGGGGGAGCCGAAGTCCCAACATCTACAGCCCAGCCACCCAGTGGCAGCATGATACAATCAGGTTTTACAGCTTTGACATCATCATGTTCAGGATTTGCCCAGCCAGCCTTTGGTAACAACTCAAGCGATTTCCACATTGGCAAGGCCAAGACTTCTTGCTTTAGGGTTGCCACCAGGATGCCTGGCTCTGGGGAAAGTACCTCATCAGTTGCCAACACCACTACAGGTCCACTGGCGATGATGGGATCTGGAGCCCCTACAGATGGTGGGAGCACTGGGGTTGGCATGTCTGCCCCAGGCCCCAGTTCCACATCAAAGGCACTTGATCCTGGAGCAGGACTGAAGGCGACACCCAGGGCTACTGTTCCTCCATTAGGTCCAGTAGTCTGGGGCCCGACTGACCATAGCATGACTGCTGCAGCAGGAGACACCAGCAACATCTCTGCATTTGTATATGCTTTCAGTACCACTTGCATTCATGGTGCTGGGGAACCACCTGCCAAGAAAACAGGTGGTAGCATGGGAAGAGATGGCACCAAACCCACAGCTGAAGGCCCTTGTGCTCCTGCTTTTCATCAGTATACAATGTCTGTTTTGCAGTTCCAGCACAGTACCTGGGGCTCATCTGGACAAAGTTCAGGTAATAGATCTGATGGGCATATCACTATGCCTTTGATGGGAGGCCCTCGTATGCCCACCTACCAGCATGGCACTTGGTGCCCACCTAGGCAACATACAGATGGTGCGATGGGCAAAAGCAGTATTCCTGCTACAACTGGATATACCCATGGTCCCCCATCCTCAAAGAGCACCTGAGATCCACCTGGCTAAGCATAGATGGTGCAACAGGGAACAGCATCACACATTTGTAGGGAGATCTCTAGTCTCCCTTTCACTAAAAGCACCAGGAATTCACCCACTGGGGTGCTTCTTTTGACTTTAGAGTATCTAGCATAGTTCATGAAATACTTGTGTTTAGAGACTTCTGGTCAGTGCAGCTGTGCCTGTAACATGAGTAAAGAATGCAGCCACTGAGGCACCCTCACATCTGCCAAAAAAGGGCTTCATAGGAACTACCATCCTATTTCTTATTCCTAACATGGATCTCTGGAAAAAAGGAGCCAGACTTCATCTACATATGGTCTCTATGAATGGACATTGCTCCATGAGGAAGAGATTTAGTCTCTTCAAGGTCAACTCAACCTGTGTGTTGAAAAGCATGGGGTAGACAAGCCCAGTCACTGTATTTGAGATGCTCCACTGTAGAGCGTAAAAGAGACCTGCATGTACCATCAGCTGTGCCCTCCTTGGCTTGACTTTTAATCTGACTGACCAAAGTTCTGGGTTAATTGTCTGTTGTCTTAAAACTGGCAGGATGTCCCCTGCTATTTACAAGTACTGCTTTTCCCCTTACCCATTGTCTTAATGGGCCCTTACCTTGCTCAGATTATTTAGATAAAAATGTTGCTGTTGTGAATCTGCCTCTGCTCATGTGTCTTTACTCTTTCATTCAAATGTGGAGGAAGAATTGACATGTGTAAAGGGTGATGTGTTGAAAAATTGCAAAAATTTTTTGTGTCCCAGGAATAAGATGTAGAAGTAACTACCCTCCATGATTTCACATGCTGAGGCCTGAAGTCTCTGATGTCTGAATATCATGGATGACAACCCAGTAGGGAGTGAGGTCTGAATGAGGGAGGGAGAGGCCAGGTGACTCCCCTTTGCATCTTCCTTTTATTATTCTGTTTAACCACACTGACCTCATCAGAGGCTGTTTCCTTTCTGATGTGTGTTAGAAAACTGCACTTGCAGATTTTAGGTTTTTTTTTTAATGTTTAAATGTCATTTTGTGTATGCCTTTTTGTTTAATTTAGACTTAAGCCCGTCATTCTCACAGATTCCCACTTCACCCAGAAAGTGTGGGCTTGGCATGTCTTTTTGCATCTAGGGGGAACAAAGAAAGGAAGAGCTCATGCCTGCTCTGTAATTATTGAAAATTTAAGTTTACTTAGAATTTATCATGCTGCTTAAAAATATCAGAAAAGATTATCTTTAATAACCTATAGCTCTAGTTTAAAGCACTAAGATATCAAATAACAAGAGCTACAATTACATTCAGGTCTGTCTGACCCTAGAGTTCTGCTGGGTTTCCACTAGACTTAATCACTAAAATAGTCTTTTCTAAGATATTTTACAACTCAGGTGAAGCATCTTGAGAAGGGGAAAAGAGAAAAGTATCAGCATTTATTTTTAATTCAGGTGAAGCACCTTGAGATGGGGAAAAGAAAAAAGTACAAGCATTTCCTTCAACTTCGAGCATATTTTATTAAATATTTATTCAGTGGTGACTCTACCAACACTCTGTGCCATGCCCTGGAGAGAGTTAAAAGACATCTGCTCCAGAAAATGTATAATGTAGTGGGGGGAGACAGATGATTATACCAAAAATTAAACTGAGTGGGTAAATGCTGAGATAATGGGAGCAGGCAAGAAGAGCATAAACTACTTCTGAGGTAAATTAACTGCATCTTCAGGGAGAATAAAGGAACAGACAAGTGGAGAGCGACTGTTTCTAGATCAAAGCAATAGCATTTGAAAAGTTAGGAAAGGAAGAAAGGGAAGATGATCAGCCCATTGGATATCAGACAGGTGGTCAGGTGTGACTAGACAGTGAAACCAAAGCTGAGAGATGCAGCTGCAGAATTCAACAAGGGGAGAACCTGGACAAACTTGAATTCCGTGATGGGCTAGCTGTCCATTTTCCTGAAAGTATGGGAAGTCACGAAAGATTGTAAACAAAAAGCAACAAGATTTTGTGTAGATTTTTGAAACCTCCCTATGACTATGTGAGAAAGAATTAAATGATGCCAGAGCAGAGGCAAGGAGGCTTTTGACAATGCAGTGACCCAAGCAAAAATGAAACAATGAGCTCCTGGTTTAAAGGAGCTGACTGTAGGGATGATGAAGCAATAAGAGAAGAGGGAAATGAAATGGGTGACAGCAATGATCTGGCTTGGATAAATGAACATAAGTGATTTGGGCATCTTACTACTTCTAATAGTGTGAGATGCCTATGGAATATCCAGATACTATTTGGAAAGCAGTTCATTCACTTATTTATTAATATTATTTGATATATTTTTATTGTTTAACATAAATATTTAATATATTTAATATCTGATATATCTATTGAGCATCTGGGATGTATTATGGATTACTGTAGGTAGTAACATCAATTATGAAAAGGCAAATGTTCTGACTTTGTGGATCCTGCATGCTAATTGAAGAGGAGAAAAGAAACATGTAAATTATCTGGTAAGTTAGCCAACCATAAATGCTATTGAGAATAAAGCAGTACATGAAGGATTGAGACGAGAGGGAGAGAGAGAGAAGCAGTTGTTTCCATTTAAACTGTGAACAAAACAAGCCTCATTGGGAAGATGAAATCTGAACAAAGTCTAGAGAGAGGCAGTTGGGCCAGATATCTGAATGAAGAGCATTCCAGATAATAGGAATAATCATGACAGAGGCTCAGAAGAAGGATACCTGGTGTCCTCAGGGAGCAGTTAGTAAGGTGATGTGGCTAAAATGAAGTCAGCAAGTGGGAGGGAAGGAAGAAGGCAAGAAGGACAAAGAAAAAATGGGTTGAATTCTGTGTATAACTATTTATTAATTGTGTCATCAAAAACAGTTGACTCAACTTTCAAGAGACTTAGTGAAATCAGTGCTTTCACTATAGCCTGTTTACTTCACAAGATTTTTGAAAGGATAAAACAAATATATGGAAATTACTTATAATCCATTGTTATTATTCTATACATAGGAATGGATAGATGTATGGGTGGTTGGGTGGATGGATGGATGAATAGATGGATGGATAGACAGATGATAGATAGATAGACAGACAATGAGTGAGTTATGGACATATGTTTGTATCCCCTTGAGAATTCATATTTTGAAGCTCTAACCCCAACATGACAGTATTAGGAGGTGAAGCCTTTGTGAGGTATTTAGGTTTAGATGAGGTCATGGGAATGGAACACCCATGATGGGATGAGTTACCAGAGCATCCTCTCATCAGCATGTGAGGACATAGTTATCAAGAAGGTGGCCATCTGTAAGCCAGGAAAAAGATTCTCACAAGAAATTCTGACCTGATTTTGAACTTCCCAGTCTCCAGAACTATAGAAAATATGTGTCTGTTGTTGAAGCCAGTCTATGACATCTTGTTATGGCAGTCCAAGCTAACAATGATAGGTTGGTAGGCAAGTAAGTAATGAGAGAGAGAGAGAGAGAGAGAGAAAGAAAGATAGATAATACATATATAGTCTACTTGATGAGTGTGTTCCTCAAGCAGTGGTGCTCTGATTCCCTTTATTAGGCAATTCAAATACAAGAACCCCATTTTAAGGGGAGTATAAAACTGCTTGCTTTTATGTAGTAAACACTTGGAAAAATATGATAACTGGGACTAAAAATGCACAGCATTGTGCCTAGTGCAACATTTATAAGATTTGCCCTGTAAAACCAAAGAAAACCATCACAGGGAAACCTCCAGACTCCTCCTGGCACCCTGCTGCCTGATTCATTTACTCTAAGTTGTTTACTACCTTCCAGAGGCTCAAAGCCCCTGCTCCCCACTGCAGAGAATTACCTACCTTTTTTAGTCAGAACTGCCTCTCAGAAACAGGATTGAAATGCAGTTTGCTTCTAATATTCCTGCACCTCTACCCTGCCTGGCAATTTTACTAGGAACAAAATTTTTAAATCCACACTTCTGGACATTTTTTAAAAAGGCCTTCAGGCTAAAGATTATGATCTTGATAAGGGAAACTTTTAATAAATGTGTAAGAGATATAAAAATGATTTTGAGTTTCACATTTCAATGCACTTACACAACAAACTATTTCTGAACAAATAGAAATATTTTATTTTTTATTAAAGTAATTCATGAACATGATATCAGTTTGCATAATACTGAAATTCAATACTTCCCTCCCCAATTCTCCTCTCCAGAAAGAGTTTTTAACTATTTTGATGTTATTCCTGTAATTCTAAACCTTATGCTTATCCCGCTATATCATGACTTATCCATTTTAGGAAATATTTTTACCACCCTAACATGAGAAAGGAGAATAAACCCCCACTCCCACTAGTAGTCACCACTTTTTCTTTCATAATATATTATATTTATTATGCCTCTGTTTTATAACTTTATGTAATTTTGTTAACTTTATTGATGAGGAAAAGTGGTAGCATGGTGGTTAAAAGCATTGGTTCTGAAAATGGACCACTTTGGTTGGAATCTTTGTTCTTGGGCTTATCAGCTCTGCAACTCTGAGTAATTTACATAACCAATTACATATGGTTATGTAATTTACATAACCATAGCCCTCCTATGCCTGTTTCCTCAATTGTGAATCAGGGAAATGGATGATTCCTACCTCCTGGAGTTGCTGTTGATGATTAAGTAGAATAAAGCATTTGCAGCCCTTAGTGTTCAACAAGCAGATGCTCTTAAGAAATATGAGCTATTATTGTTAATTTCTTGTTTTGTAAACTTTCACCTTAATCTCATGATTTTTTCTATGCACAAAACTCTTTGTGTCCCCACGGTTCCCCTGGCTTTCCATTTCTCTTGCACAACTCATTTCTGTCAATAATGTTTGCTTCTGTTTGTCTGTGATGTGAACATTTACATTTGGTCATACAATTGCAGCAAAATATCTTAAGTTTAACCTGTAGGTTGACTCTAAGTGCTGAAAACCAATAAATTGTATTGACTATTTAAGTATTGCTCAGTCCTTAGGAAAACTGTGTAATAGTATCATATTTTCTTCTCTATCGGTAGAGTGCCCCAACATCTGTCTTTTATATCAATTGTTTGGAATCATGCTATATTTTAGCTTGCTTTTTACTTCAACCATTGTTTTTGCATATAGATTTCATAGCTTTTTATAAAATTTCAATTGCCTTCCTCTTTTTTCTCCTTGCACTCTTTGCCTATAAAAAAGATATTTTTTATTTTCAAACTCAATATTATTTATTTGACTGGATCCCTTCCTGTTCCAGAAACCTTGCCTCTCCCTACCCTGTCTGGAAACTATAAGACCAAAGTGAGAACATGGCTTTAGAAGAAAGAGAGCTAAAAGGGCTACTTGAATTGCTTTTTGGTTAGGCCAGAAGGCTCACTGATCACTAATTATAAAAAAATGTCTAATTCTGACCTCATCATCCTAATTTCCTAGATCTGTGGTAGAGCCAGGAATCTGACTTTCAGTCAGCACTCCAAGTAAGTATGATTCAGATAAGCCACATTTCACATTGTTCTGAACACTGCTTGAGGCCTTAAGTGAGAACTCACCCAAAGCCCTGTTTATCTCATAAGAGAAAAAATTTATATGGGATTTGGGTTTCAAATCCTAGTTAGTAACCGAGGATTTCTCCTACATCTATTTAAATTAGAAGGTGGCTTGTGGAAAATTTGAGAATATCAGACTCATGGATGCATGTCTTTCTGTCTCTAAATATTTTCATTTTAGAGATCTAGAAATTGCCCATGATGGTGATGAGCCTGTCCAGGCCCTCACTGAATCAGTCCCTGCTATAATTCCAGGATGATGTGATACAATGAGGGATTCCTGAACAATAGTTCATACTTTACCTGATGTAGAGCTTCCAGTAGTGTTCTCGAAAGTTCCAAGGCAAGACTGTTGTTATCTTCAGATTTGCCTGCTGGATAGGAAAACTAAGGCTGGTAGGCTCATTACAGCCATGATATAGATCCTGGATTTGTTTAAGGCAGGGAATAGGAGGTGGGAAGGGGACCAGAGAAACAAAGAAAAACAAAAACTCTGATAAAAAAAAATTCTCTCTCTCAATCATAGTACCTTTGCTTTAAATCCATACTAACTTGTCAGTGACTCCTATCAGAGACTTTCTTGGAAGTAGGTTTAATAGGACAGAGGGAATATGAACGTTTGGGGGCAAATAGTTGGGGACTGTTGGGGAGGGAGCATTGAAGTAAAGGGTTCAAAGCAGAAGAAACTAGGTCAATTTCTAATTTGTCTTTGTACTAGCCTAGGTTGTTGAATAGAAATTTAGAAGCACTGACTTTAGTGTAATATTTATTAGCCACATGGGCAATCACTAAAAACATATTTTTTCATTTTCCTTGAAGTTTTCTTGATTTCACCAAATATGTCTCTCACATATATAAGGAAAATGTGAGCCTTGAAAATGCTAAAATATTTTACCCTAACCTTGAAGGACATCAAAACTTATGACAGAAAGTTGAGTACATGATGATCTTGGAATGTATATTACTAACAAACACATCTGTAGTGCTTTCTCTATGATAAGCACTATTCTAAGTGATTAGCAAATACTAACTCATTTAATCCTCATAACTACAATCTTATCAGTAGGTATAATTTCTAACTCCCATTTTGTTTGGAAACTGAGACCCAGAGAAGTTAAATGTCTTGTTCAGTGTCACACAATTAATGGCAAAATTCCAGGATTTTAGGCCAGACTATCTGAACCCTTGTTACTTGGCTGGTGTCACTTTGTTATAAGTCATGTATAAGAAAATGACTAAATTAACAAGAATCTGAACCAAAGACAGATGAGAAAATGGAGAAAATGAGTAATGCTGAAACCTGGGATAAATTTAAGTTCAGAAGTTTTTAGTGATGAGAAATAGAAGGGAAGATAAGACGAGGTTGGAATATTAACTTAAGGGAGCACCTGAATTCACTGAGAAATAACTTGGTTCTCCTTAAAGTTCAAAAGGATAGGTTGGATAAGAAGTAATGAAAAACAAGATAGAAAGGAAGAGAATAATGTGACTTAAATAATGAAAAGTAAACTTTCCCTTATATAATAGGAGAAGAGAAGGTTTCTGGGGAAGGATAGAACTTTTTCTGCCAGGTGTCTAGGCAATTATTCCCAGAATAAACATGAAGAATAGTGACAGGCATTGTACTGGTTTCAATGATCTCTTAAAACCAAAATCTCAGTTTTCAAAATTGGTATACCCACTGCTGTGTTCAACACACCACTGTATTTCCAGTCAGATGTTTTATTTGTAGTCACAGTTCCTAGCAGGTATGCATTAGTTTCCTATGGTAATAAATTACCACAAATGTGGTGATGAAAAACAAAGCATATTTATTCTCTTCCAGTTCTGGGGGTCAGAAGTCTGACACCAGTTTCACTGGGCTGAAGCCAGGAGTTGGCAGAACTGTGCTCCCTCTGGAGACTCTAGCCCAGACTCCATTTCCTTAACCTTTCTAGCTTCTGGTAGCTACTAGCATTCCTTGGCTTTTGGCTGCATCAACCCAATCTCTACTTTATTGTCATATTCTTTTTGTCTGTAGTAAAATCTCCCTCTTATAAGGACAGACATTCATGAATACATATAGGGTTCATCTAGATAATCCAGGATAATTTCCCCGTCTCAAAATCTGTAATTTAATTCCATTTGTGAGATCCCTTTTGATATCATTCACAACTTCTGGGGATTATGTTGTGAATATATTGGGCAGAGGAATTATTCAGTCTACCATGGGTAGAAACTATTATTTTTCTCAGGTGCAGAAAATGAAGCTTGTAGAAGTAATTTGTCCCAGATTTTAAAATGTTTCAGAGTAGAGATTTAAATTCAGGCAGTCTGCCTTTAGGTCACTGAGCCACTGTTAACCTATGTTCTTAACAACTGTGCACTCTTGGTTAAGAGTTACACTTAAGTATCAAGACTTCATTGGATAAAAAGCTATGTACTGTCTCCTCTTTCACTTTGTTTGTCTGGTGCATTTATCTACCTTGCCAGAGGAAAAGAGTTCAGCAAATTGTTATGCAGGCTTGCTAAGAGATAGCATTTACTGTTTGCTTTATGCTTGGTAATGAAGGGTTTTCTAATAGAATATGCCACCCAGTAGTATTATCACCACTTCATATATTTAAACACACACAAAAAAACTATAGATGGAAAGTGTCAGATACTTGTTTAAAGCCATCCTGGAGGGCAGAGACAGAGCTGGTACTGGATGCTGGATTCTCAGGTCTAAATTCATTCTACACAGTCCAGTCCTGATTAAGCAGCCATTTAGAGGGATTGTGACTGATCAGTTAGCACCTGAGACCCCAGATTAAAGGTAAAAATTAGCTGAGGGATCACAGATATTTGTATTAATCACTAAATCCATAATCACTATTCCCATCTTTTGTAAGTGATAAATTGGCACTTTTGAAATCCTTTTCTGCTTAAGAAGGAGCAGAGAAGCCTCTGCCCCATTGACTGTGACCTACTGCACTTTGCAAAGTTGATTTGGTGAGTGGAGCTGCAAACCCATCTCCAGTACTATACATCTATGGAAAATTCCAGTCAGGTTTTAGGCCCAGTCACAGTACATTTTTCTGAGGATCAGTAATGATTTGTTGAGGATCAGTAATGCTCTCCGTATGCTGGCTGACAAGGGCATGATCTCTGCGCTTATTATACTCCATTTGTCAGCTCCTCTCTGACACAGTTGTCTGCGGGATTCCTTGGGAATATTTGAGGTATTTAGGCGCAATTTCAGAAGCTGTTCCTGCTTGTATTCTCTCATTTCTTAATCAACATTTCTCAGTTGAGACTATAAATAATTCAACATAGGTGGGTTATCAGGTCCATGCTTTCCCACTCTGCTTCATTTGATTCTCTATGCCCTTTAAGGTTCACATACACAGCATCAGATATTTCCCATCGTTACTGTGTTCAGGAACCAGGGATACAAATACAACTGGCAAGTTCATCAGCTTTTTCATTTCTTTCCCACTTGATTATTTAAGAGTGATTTGCTAGAGACTGTGTGTTCTGATGTTTTGCAAAGTTCAGTGGTGCAGAGACAATATTGCAATTCTGCCCTGGAGAGACTGACATTCTGTTAATTGTTCTTCTTTACTTATAGAACTGAAAAGAGGTTCATCTATCACATAGTTGCTCGAGGTTTCTCTAAGTGCACTGCAAAGGCTCTGAGTTAGACAGCCAATGCTCCACTTTTTTTGTTGGAAGGCACTTTGCATTCCATAAAATGAAGTCTACACTATATGAGAAATTTGGTTTAATATCTCATCTATTGAGTCATAAAGTTTGACTCTGACATTTTCCCTTCCTAACACTGGTATGAAGGCAGGAAATTATCATTAGGTAAAACTTTGGATGTATGTTTATACATTTTCTAGATTTTCATTTATCTTTTAACCCTGTTTAGATTGCCTTTTGTCATGTAGAATTCTTTAATTTTTAGGATGGCAAATCCACTGTCTTTTCCTTTATGTTATCTCAGTTTCATGCTCTACTTAGGGAAAGACTTCCTCATACTAAGAATATGACTTCTTATCCCATTTTACATTATCCTAAGTATTTTTTATTACACTGGAATATAGCAAGGACCGCCTATGTAGCATACCAAATTTATGCTACATAGGCGGTCCTTGCTATATAAAGTTACATGTACTTCAATTTCGGTTACCATGGCTAAATAATACCACCCCCTAAGAACACAATTAAAATTTTAATTACCTCCATCTATTAACTGTGAGAAATTGTATGAAGTACAAATTTCAGAAATGGCATAAAGTATAAATTTCATGGCTAGTTGTACAGTCCACAAATCACCATGTAAATAACAGACATGCACCACAATCAGTGACCAATCAAGTCACTTATTTCACTGTTGGTGATTTGTCACTGTGTGTGATATACAATTCACACAAAGACAGAATGTGTCATTGTCCTGTTTCTTTGTTTCCCAGTGATAAATCTACTGATCTTTTATAAAACTGGATAATTGAAAGAGAGGAAAAGAGGCAATAAGACAAAAAGCGAACCAAAAAAACAAACAGTGATTACAAGGGAAGTGAAATTCTAATAGAATTTAAGTGGATTGTAGAAGAAATAGCTTTAGAAAGACTAAATATGCAGACAAAGACATTAGAAAGACTAAATATGCAGATAAAGGAAGCCAGTAAAGACAAAATCAACATAAACGAGGAAAGTGGTTGTGACAAGAGGATAAAGCTATCCCACAGTAATTGACATCAGCAAAAATCTTCACATTAAAGGAACTATCAGATAAATTTCATGACATTGAAATCACAAAGGATAAAATGTTAGAAGTTGAAGAATAAAATGTTAGAATGAAATAAGAAAATTTGCCAAAGCATAAAAAAGATTCTCGCTCCTTGCAAGGTACATGACAGAGGTGTTCAAGCATTGTGCAAACTACTCTTGACAAGTTGTTTCATTTCCCCCTTTAAAATAGAGTCTATTTTTTAGAGTAGTTTTAGGTTCACAGCAAAATCTAGGGGAAGATAACCAAGATTTCCTATATGCTCTCTGCCTCCAGGCATGCACAGTCTCCCCCATTGTCATACCCCTACCTGAATGGTACATTTTTTATAACTGATGAACATACATTCCACCCAAAGTCCATAGTTTACATTAGAATTCACTCCTCTTGCATATTCTATGGATTTTGACACACGTGCACTAATGTGCATCCACTGTTGCAATGTTATACAGAATTGTTTCCTGTCCTAAAAATCCTCTGTGATTTGTCTGTTCAAGCCTCCCTTGCCTTGGACCCCTAGCAAATACTGATCTTTTTACTGTCTCTGCAGTTTGGCCTTTTCCTGAATGTTGTGTAGTTGGAATCATATGTTATATAGCCTTTTGAAACTGGTTTCTTTCACTTAGCACTATGCATTGAAGGTTCCTCGGTGTATTTTCGCCTCTTCTTTATTTTTATTGGTCAGGGATGGGGGGTAGCTTTTCCTTCTATTTATTCCATCTCCTATTCTACCTTAGGTGGATCCTCTGGTTTTGTTCAATTCTGAAGCTGGACTGTGGGTGGGGGGGCTGTACTTTTTGCAGTTTTGAGATTTAATAGAGGGGCGAGCTGTGATTCAGAAAGTATCTGCAAATTCCAGTATCGATTGACAGGTGTAGGCCCCCTGGAACCCATGTTCCACTGTCTTATCTGTCCATGCAGTGGGGGTATAGGTTTGCCCCCTCAAAGCAAAATGAGGTAAGAAAAAGGAAAATAATGGAAAAAAGAAAGGAGGGGGATGAGAGGAAGGTGGAGAGAGAGAATGAGAGGGAAAACAGACAGACGAACTAACAAAGAGACACAAAGACAGAAAAGATTTAAAAAACTAAAACATACAATCATACAAACTGACAGAAACCCCCCTATTGATGTACTCTCCCTCAAAAATACCCATACACAAACAGAAACTCTAAAAGAAGCGATAAAATAACAGAAACAAAGCAAGTACAAAAACAAAATCAAAAACAGAAAGAGAAAAAAACCTAAAACCAAAAAGAGCAAAACAAACAGACAAACAAAAAAGCAAAACTCGCTCTGAGGTGGTTCCTGTAAGTACAACTTCCTTTCAGCTCTCATCTCCAGCCCCTCTCCTCTGCTCGTTTTTTGTTTTTGTTTTTGTTTTTGAGTTGGAGTCTCACTCTGTCGCCCAGACTGGAGTGCAGTGGCCGCTCCCGGCCACCGCAGCCTCCACCTGCTGGGCTCTGCGATCCTTCCGTCTCAGCCTTCCGAGTAGCTGGAACAACAGGTGCGCGCTACCACACCCGGCTAGTTTTTTGTTGTTGTTGTTTTGTGTTTTTTTTTTTTTGATTTATTGTAGAGATGAGGGCTCACCCAGTTGCCCAGGCGGGTCTCCAACCCGCGGGCTCCGGCATCCTCTGCTCTTAGTGCAGGCTGATAGGGTTACTCTCAGCATGGGTCAGATGCCCCGGGCCTGCTGTGGGAGGAGAGGGTATCAGATCTGGACTCACCCAGCTTGCTGTCTGTCAAGTCTCCCTCTCAGATCTGGCAAGTCTGTGTCTGATCCAGAATGGGGGAGGGGCATCTGTCTCTCCAAGTTGGATGAGGTTACACCTGGGTTCTAAGCGGGAGGCTGGGTGGAGCTGGGTGGGGCAGTGCAGGTTTCTGCCTGTTCCCAGGACTGAGAAAATGGCTCCGGCTGGCCTCTCCTCGCCTTTCAACCGTGGTGGGGCTCTTCTCTAGCTCTCCCTGACCGCTCTCTCCGCGGATCCTGGGCTGCAGCCAATGTGTTGTCACAGGTGATGGTGTGGGCCGGGCTTCAGGTGATGAGGATCAGCTGAATTCGGCAGGTTTTTCTCAGCAGAGTCCCAAGAGCAGCAGATGATTCTGTGCACCGGGGGCTCTAATCTCCGGGTGATGGGGGGGTCGCAGTCACCTCCAGAGGAGAGTTCCGGGTTCATGAACCCAAGTCTCCTCTCAAACAGACTTTCACTCACCAACCAGCACCTCCTCTGTGTATTTTCATAGCATGGTAGCTCATTTCTTTTTAGTACTGTTTAATATTCCATTGTCTGGATGTACCACTTTTTATGTATCCATTCACCTAATGAAGGACATCTTGGTTGCTTCCGAGTTCTAGCAATTATGAATAAAGTGATTATACACATCCTAGTGCAGGGTTTTGTATGAAATACTTTTTAACACATTTGGGTAAATACCAAGGGATATAACTGCTAGATTGTGTGGCAAGAGTGTGATTAGTTTTGTTTTAAACTGTCAAACTGTTTTCCAAAGTTGGGCCATTTTGTACTCCCACTACCAGCTGCTTCAACATCTTTGCCAGCATTTGGTGGTGTTATTATTCTAGAGTTTGGCCATTCTGTCAGGTATGTAATGGAATCTCATTGTTGCTTTAATTTACACTTATCGAATGACCTGTGATGTGAAATATCTTTTTATATGCTTATTTGTCATCAGTACATCTTCTTTGTTGAGGTATCTGTTTAGGTCTTCTTGCTCACTTTTTAATTGTTTTTTTTTTTATTTTTGTTGAGTTAATGAGTTGTTTGTATGTTTCAGATAATAGTCATTTGTCAGATATGCCTTTTGCAAATATTTTCTTCCAGTCTGTAGTGTGTATTACTATTCTTTTGAGAGTATATTTAGTAAAGTTCAGATTATCGATTCTTTCTTTCTTTTTTGGTTTTGTTTGTTTGTTTGTTTGTTTGTTTTGGAGTCTCACTCTGCCACTCAGACTGGAGTGCAGTGGCACACTCCCAGCCACTACAACTTCGACCTGCAGGGCTCCGGTGATCCTTCGGCCTCAGCCTTCCAAATATCCGGAACTACAGACGCACGCTACCATGCTGGGCTAGTTTTTTATTTATTGTAGAGACGAGGTCTTGCCAAGTTGCCTGGGTGGGTCTCGAACCCACAGGCTCAGGCAATCCTCTCAGCTCGGCCTCTCAAAGTGCTGGGATTACAGGCTGAACCACTGAGCCCCACCAATTCTTACTTTTATGCGTTGTGCCTTTTGTGATGTATCTTAAGAGTCATCACCATGTCCAAGGCCATCTTGATTTTCTATGATGTTATCTATTGTGAGTTTTATAGTTTTTTATTTTACATTTAGGTCTATAATCCATTTTGAGTTAATATTTGTGAAGGGTGTAAGGTCTGTGTCTAGATTCTTCTGTTTGTAGATTTCCAGTTCTAACATTATTTATTGAAAGATTATCTTTTTTCTTATTGTGTGGCCTTTGCTTCTTTAACAAAGATGACTATATTAATGTGTGTCTATTTGGGGGTTCTCTAGGCTATTCCATTGATATGCTTGTCTATTCTCTTGAAAATACCACACTGTTTTCATTACTGTAGCTTTACAGTAATTATTGGAGTTGGATAGTATCAGTCCTCTAACGTCATTCTCCTTTAATATTTGTGTTGGGTTTTCTGGGTCTTGCCTTCTCATATAAACTTTAGCATTAGTTTGTCAATAATCACAAAATAAGTCATTGGGATTTTAATTGAGATTGTGTTAAATTTGTAGATCAAGTCGGAAAGAACTGACATCATGGCAATATTGAGTCTTCTTATCCATAAACATAGAATATCTTTCCATTTACTTAATTTTTAAAAATCCGCTTACACCAGAGTTTTGTGATTTTCATCATAAAAATCTTATATATATCTTATTAGATTTATACCTAAGTATTTCTTTTTTTTGAGAGATTCTAATGTAAGCAGTATTACATTTTTAATCTCAATTACAATTATTCATTGCTGGTATACAGGAAATCAATTGATTTTTGTATATATATCTTGTATTCTGCAGCCTTGATATGATTATTAGTTCCAGAAATCATTTTGTTCACTCTTTTAGATTTTCTAATAGACAATCATGTATGTAAACAAAGGCAGTTTTATTTCTTTCTTTACAGTCTGTACATGTTTTATTTCTTATTGTATTAGCTAGAATTTTCAGTAAAATATTGTACAGGAGTGTTGAGACATCCTTGCTTTGTCCCTGATCTTAGTAGGAAAATCTCTAATTTCTCAGCATTAAGTATGATGTTAGCTGTACGTTTTATGTGAATGATCTTTATCCAGTTAAGGAAGTTCTCCATATCCCTAGTTTTCTAGAAGTCTTTTATCATGAATGGGTGTTGAATTTTGTTAAATGCTTGTTGTGCATTTATTAATATAATTATTAATATAAATATACATTTAATTATATGTATTTAGCCTGTGTATGAGCTGAAATACATTAATTAATTTTTTAAATGCTTAACTAGCCTTGCATAGTTTGGATAAATCCCACTTGGTCATTGTGTATAATTTTTTTTATGTATTGTTGGATTTTATTTGCTAATATTTTGTGGAGGATTTTTGCATCTATATTTATAAAAAATATTGGACTGCAGTTTTCTTTTATTGTAATGTCTATCTAGTTTTGATGTTAAGGTAATGCTTCCTTCATAGAATAAGTTAGGAAGTATTCCCACTGCTTCTATGATCGGAAAGAGATTGTAGAGAACTAGTATAATGTCTTTTTAAAAGAAACTTCCTGGTAGAAGTTATTGGTGAACAATTCTGAGCCTGATATTTTCTGTTTTGGAAAGTAATGATGTATTTAATTTCCTTAATAGACACAAGCCTATTTAGACAATCTAAATTATTTAAAGACAATCTAATTTCTATTTAAAGTGTCCATTTTAAATAGTTAATTGATAGCACTACTGAGTACAGTTATAATTTTCTGCCTCCTATATCTTTCTGTTAGAGGAACATTGAAGTCTCCAACTCTAACAATGAATTCACTATTTCTCCTTGCAATTCTGTTTTTTCTTATACATTTTGATGTGTTGCTGTTAGGCACATGTCTGTTAAGAATTGTTATGGCTTTTTGAAAAACTACCACTGCATTATTATGTGATGCATCTCTTTATCACTAATAAGTTTCCTTACACCAAAGTCTGCTCTATTTGAAATTAAATAGTTGCTACAACTGTTTTTTGGTTAGCACTTAGCATAATATATCTCCTACATCTCTTTACGTTTAATTTATGTGTCTTTATATTTAAGGTTGGCTTCATAAATTCAGTCTTGATTTTTGATATGGACAATCTCTGTCTTTTAATTTGTAAATTTACATCATTGAAATGTAAAGTTATTGATTTAGTTAGATTAATATCTACCATATTAGTTACTATTTTCTATCAATTGCCTTTGATCTTTGTTCTCTTTTTGTTATTATTATTATTATTATTTGTTGTTGTTGTTGTTGTTGTTTTTGAGTAGGAGTCTCACTCTGTCGCCCAGACTGGAGTGCAGTGGCCGCTCCCGGCCACCGCAGCCTCAACCTGCTGGGCTCCGGCGATCCTTCCGCCTCAGCCTTCCGAGCTTTGTTCTCTTTTTTTGTCTTTCACTCTTTCTCTACATTTTGTGTTTTTATTGGAGCATTTTACGACTCTACATTCTCTCTTTCTTAGCATATTCATTTTACTTCTTTTTATTCATTTTCTTAGTGGTTGCCCTAGAATCTGTAATGCATATTTACAACTAATCCAAGTACTTACTTAAATAACACTATATACTGCTTCATGAGTAGTGCATGTATCTTATAATATCAAAATATTCCTAATTCCTATTTCTGTTCTTTGTTTCATTTCTGCCATTCATTTCACTTATTCATAAGTATACATAAATGTGTATGTGCGTATATATAGCGTATATGTAGCTGCTATTATTATTTTGAACAAACTGTTATTTATTAGATGAACTAACAATCAGAAAAATAAAAGTTTTTATTTACCTTCACTTATTCCTTCCTTTATCTAGATCAAAATTTCTGACATGCATAAATTTATTTTTCTCAGAAGTTTTTTTTAAAACATTTCCTGCAAGGAAAGTCTACCGGCAACAAATTCTCTGTGTTCATTTTTCTGAGAAAGTCTTTATTTTTCTTTCACTTTTCAGGAATAATTTTATAGAATACAAAATTCCAGTTTTGTTTTCTCTTAACATTTTAATATTTCACTTTATTCTCTTGCTTGCATCACTTCTGAAAAGTCAGATGTAATTCTCTATCTTTGTTCCTCTGTAGGTAGGTTGTTTTTCTTCTCTGGCTTATTTCAAGTTTTTTCTTTTTGCAGTTTGAATATAATATGCCTAGGTGTAGTTTTCTTTTTTCTTTTTCAGGCATTTATTTTGCATGATGTTCTCTAAGTTCCTTGGATCTTTGGTCAGTGTCTGACATTAATTTTGGAAAATTCTCATCCATTATCGCTTCAAATATTATTTTTATTTCTCTCTCTCTTTCTTCTTCCTCTGGTATTCCACTACATGTAAGTTATACATTTTGTAGTTATCCCACAGTTCTTGGATATTTTGTTCAATTTTTTTGGTAATTGCTCTCTTTACTTTTTAGTTTAGGAGGTTTCTATTGACATGTCCTCAGGCTCAGAGATTATTTTCCTCAACCATGTCCAGTTTACTAACAAAGGCAATCTTCATTCCTGTTGCAGTGTTTTTGATCTCTGGCATCTTTTTAAAAATTACTTATTAGAGTTGTTCTCTCTCTATCTACATTATCTATTTATTCTTGTATTTGTCTGTCTACTAAATTAAAGGCCTTACCATGTTAGTTTTAAAATTTCCACTCTGATAATTCCAATGTCATTGCCATGTCTGAGCCTGGTTCTGATGTTTGCTTTGTCTCTACAAACTGTGGTTTTGCCTTTTAGTATGACCCATAATTTTTAAAATTATAGACATGACATACTGGGTGAAATAAAGTATAGTAAATAGGTCTTTAGTAATGTGGGGGAAGGGGAAGAATTCTATATTCCTGTGACTGTACCTCAGCTGTGAACTTCACAAGTATGTCTCAGGTTTTTATCCACCTTAGGAGGGGCAGGATGACTGGAGGAAATGGGGATTGAGTATTTCTCCCTGCCAGGTTGATTAGGCTTTGACACAACCCTAGTAGTTAGGGCTCTGTTAAAATAATTTATCTTGTGGGTAGACCTGGTTAAGAGGAACAGAACTCTGATGTATTCTAAAATGGTCACTTTCCCCTCCCCGTGCCAGAAGCAAAAGGAATTTTTCTCTAACCTTCACTGTGACAATCTAACAGGTCTTCAGGAGGCATAACTCACAAGAGTATGGTAGCCTCCCTGAGGATTTTAACTTATAGGCTTGTTCACACTAAGCCTCTAGCAGTTTGTCAATTACAGTTCAGGTGTTCTTATTTCAGTACTGGTTTTTACAGAGATTTCTGCTCCTGGGTCTATGTTCTGGAAAGTTGTCATTCTGTGGATCTGCCTATCTCTCTCTCCAAATTTAGGGGACAGCAGTTTGACCTGTACCTTGTTGTGTTTTAATGAATCTAAGAAGAGTTGTTTATTTTTCAGTTTGTTCAGCTTTTTACTTGTTGTTAGGATGGAGTGGTGACTTCCGAGTTCCTTAGCTGGTGGATCAGAAACTATAAAGTCTCAATACATATTTTTTCACAGTGGAATAAAACATGTTAGTAACCAATATTTCTAATATTTTAAATTATAGTACATAACTAAATGCAAGGGTTACTTTTTTCATTTATCTATATCTTTATAACCAACATAAACAATTTCTAATGTTTGTCAGAAACATTTTAAGGCCATGAAGCAATGACATTTTTCTCATTGATAATTACAATCACTTTGCACAGTTTCATCTTACATGGTCATTTTTTTTTTTTAGTTCCATAAGCACGAATAGCCTGTACGTTATTTATTCTATATTTTATTTCTCATATATTCATGAATTTTTCTTCTGGTTCAATGACATATCAGTGTACTACTATCATAGTTTATCAGACTTTTGAAACTAGTGAAACTTTGGAGTACATTTTGATATTGGATATGGACATTCCTCTCCTTTTTCCAACTATTACTTTACTTTTGTTATTCTATTTTATAAGGTTAAACCATACTTAATCATAATGACATAAAGAAAATATGTTGGTGAAATCCATTGCCTAACATTAATTATAATCTTAAAAGAAATGGGTTTCTAAGTTTTTAAAAGCATTGGTGTAAAGTTGGCACAGTATTCTTTTGCAATTAAAAAAACTTCCCTCTGCTTTATTATTAATCACATCTCTATCATATTTGCAAATATTGCTTATTTTAATAGTTTTTCAAATAACAACATTTGGTTTTATATTTTGGCTTTTCTCTTTACTAATTTTGTCCTTCTACTCATTTGAATTTGCCTTATTCTTTTTTCTGTGTCTACTGTCCAATTTCTGTAGTTTCAAGGACCATTTTCAACAACTCAACCAGTTCTACCAGCTGTGTCATGTCCACTTTATTTTATGTCATTAAAATTTAATCTCATATCTGGATGAAGACTCCTCAGCCTTATTTTGCTTTTAAAATAGCTTTATGGCCTTAGACCCTTCTCCTGAATTAGCTCTATCATCAAGAAAAATACTAGTGAGCTCTCATGCTACTTATAAGCCTTGCCTTTTCTCTAGTTTCATAATAAAAGAAGAAATCTTTCAACTTTTTTTTTTGGTGTTGGTCAAAAAGTTAGCAAGACTTCTTCCTCTATTCAAATCCAGAAAAGTGAACAAGCCATCATTCAGACACACTAACTGAAATGTCTAGATTTTAAGTTATGCATGACCTTAAACAATGATCCTTTCAAACACTACATGGTCTTCCTTATTTTCTGGGTGTCTAGAGTTTTTCCATTCCTACAATATATTTTGCAAATATCAATTTGTGTCATAAACTCTTCCTCTCCAGAATACTTTTCTTCAGCAATATCTAGTAGCCTCTATTTTGAGTCACATTATTTTCTTATCATCTTTACCAGATTACAATACCAAGGAGCCTATGTGAGTACTGGTGCATCTAAATTACAGGTTAGCATTATTCTTGTCTCTTTGTAGTTAATTCCTTCTATTTCTGTCACCAGAACTTCATTTTTCTTTTGGGCAACTTCTTGTGGTTCAGATAGGATGAACCTAACCCCGTGATTTGGGCCTAGATAACCACAATTTTTATATATTCTCCATATGTCTCATGTACTTATTTTTTCTATTTTGTCATTTTTTTCTCCAAATTTTAGGTTAAATTATATTGACCTCTAATAATCATGTTCTTATGTTTTCATTAATGCAATGTTTAATCAGTCTTCTGAGTACTTAATTTTATCTATTACTTTTTTCAGTTTTAAAGTTTTTATTTGCTTTATATGAATGCTAACTTTTTTGAACAAATTGTACATGATTTCTATTTTCTAGAATACTTTGCCATAGTTTTAAAATATATCTTTATTTAGTTATGATTTACTTGCCATATAATTCATCAATTTAGTGTACAAGGAACAGTTTTTAATATTTTCACAAAATTGTGCATCTATCACCACAATCAATTTTAAGACATTTTCATTCTCCCAACAAAAGGAAAAGAAACCTATTAGCAAGTACTCACTTTCCATTTTCTCCAATTCTAGGCAACCACTAACCTGCTTTGTCTATATAGATTTGCCTACTTTGGACATTTCATACAAATGGAATCATAAGATATTTGAGTCTTGTGACTGGTTTCTTTTACTTAAGATGTTTTCAAGTTTCATCTATGTTGTAGCATGAATCAATACTCACTTAATGTTATAGTTGAACAATGTTTTATGGTATGGATATACCATTTTTTGTTTATCCATTTATCAGTTGATGGGTATTTGGGGATTGTTTCTACTTTTTGGCTATTATAAATAATACTGTTTTTTGGTACTTGTGTATACATTTCTGCAAGTATAAATCTAGTTATTATTTTAAACTTTAGCAGTTTTAGGATTACAAAAAAAAAAATAAAGAGAATATACAGAACTTCTATATACTCACTCACCTCTCTACAGTTTTCCCAATATCTTGTATTAGTATGGTACATTGTTATTTATACATTATTATTACATTATTAATGTTGTGACATCATTATTAACAAAAGTTCATAGTTTGCATTAGAGTTCACTCTTTGTTTTATATTTTATATGGATTTTGACAAATATTTAATGATGTGACTACTATTATAGTTTTACTGTCCTAAAAACCCTCTGTTCTCTACCTATTCATCTCTTCCTTCCTTTTTCTAAACCTCTGGTGACCACTGATCATTTTATCATCTTCATAGTTGTGTCTTTTCCTGAATTTCATAAAGTTGGCATCATTCAATATGGATCTTTTGTAGACTGGTTTCTTTCACTTAGCAATATGCATTGAAGTTTCCTCTGTGATTTTTCATGGCTTGATAGTTCATTTCTTTTTGTCACTGTATAATATTTCATTGTATGGATATACCATAGTTGATTTATTCATTCACCTATGAAAAGACAACCTGGTTGCTTCTAAGTTTTGGCAATTATGAATAAAGCTGCTATAAATATTCATGTGCCTATTTTTTATGGGTATACATTTTCAACTCATATGGGCAAACACCAGGGATTACAACTCCTGGATCATATGATAAGATTATATTTAGTTTTGTAAAACAAAACAAAAAACAAACAAACAAAAAATTACTAAACTGTCTTCCAAAGTAGTTGTATTGTCTTGCACTCCAACCAGCAATGAATGCTCTGCATCCACAAAAGTTTTGGTATTTCAGTTTTGTGATTTTGGTCATTCTGATAAGTGTGTAGTGGTATCTCATTGGTGTGTAATTTGCAATTCCCTGATGAAATTATGTTGAGCATCTTTCATATGCTTATTTGCCATCTGTACTTTTTATTGCTAAATATATTTCTTTTTTAAATCAATGTATGTTAACTCTAGTATCTCATTCTTCTGTGTGTGTTTATATTGTTTGTCTTTTTTCCTTCTTTTTTGATTATTTAGTCTTACTTTTGGTCATGTCAAGTAATTTTTTGATTGGATACTGGGCATATTTCTTAAAGAAACGAAAGGATAATTTTACATTCTGGATCTTGTTATCTTTCTCTTGAGATTTACTTTTGCCTAAAGAGCAGGCACTGATAAACTTAGCCCATTCTCAACTTGAGCTAATGCAAAGTTGGTCTTCAGTCTTGGTAAAGGCTGTTCTGTTTTTGGTTTGCCCTTCCTCTTAAGATGTTGCCATTTGGATTTACCATTTGAAAGCCTGGGTTTACCCTGTTCCTCCCATTGGACTTTTAGTTTAATTGTTCTCCCAACTCTGTGGGTATAAGTATATATATATAAGTATATATAAGCATATACATAAGTATATATAGGTATACATATATGTATGTAGATAACCTTACATATAAGGATATGCTTAGCTTCTCAACCTCATAGTAGTTGCTTTTTTGCTTGAGGTCTTACCATTTGGTTTCTCTGCATACAGTCTTTTCAACTCTTTGGCTTTTCACCCCTTAGGTTGTATGTTTTGAATCAGCAAATGCCCTAAGGAGAAAAGCTGTGCCAAATGTCAAGCTTGTGTTTATGTTTCTCTTCTCTTCAGAAGCTTGGTCCACATGTCATTGCTTTTTTTTTTTTTTTTCTTTTCTATAACATTTTTTTTCTTTTCTATAACATTTTACCTTCAAATGGATGTTTTTTGTTTTACTTTATCCAGCTTTTCTAATATTTCTCAGCCCTCATCTAATCTTATTTTATTATTAAATTATCATCACAATTTTCTCTAGGAAAAATTTAGAACTTCATCTTGAAAGGTTTGGTTTTTTTAAATTTACTATATTAACTCAAGTTTCTGTAGGCACCATTTTACCTGATTGTTCAGCCAAGTTCCTGTATTACCAATGGGAAGTAGGTAAAATGCTATAAAGGAGGCTAAGTACATTGGTGGTGAGAGAAATCACTAATGATTGATGTCTCTTGCTCTTTCTATTTTTCCTTCCCCTACTTACTCCTGCAGCTTAAGCAAGCCGGGGCAATAGCTCCTTTTCTTGATATGACCTAATTACCCCTAAAAAAGGAAACCGTGATGGCAAAGATCTGACTTACTCTAATGAACATCTGCATGTTAGGAATAGCTAGATGATGAGTATCATGCCAAGTTTTTCCTAAAGCCCTTTAATTTGTTTTCTACTAACACTGCTCAGATTGTTGACATTTTCCGAGATTCTATATATCAAACCTCTCTGCTTGTGTCCCAGAGGAGTTCTTTTTCTCTCAAGCTCATTTGTAGGCTGGTGACCCTTGTTTTCCTTTCTTGCCCACCCAATTCTACTTATCCATAAATTCTAGAAAGCCCTCAAAGCACCTTCTCCCTCTTCTCCTTTCTTTCTTTTTTTAAAGCAACATTGTTAAATATTAATATTTGAAGTAACTTTTCTTAATTACATTGGCATATTGGAGGGTCAAATTATTAAGTGTGAACTCTATTGACCTGTGATTTATATCACACCAAGCCCCTAAGTCTAAATGTATGAAACAATTTCGTTTTCTTATATTTCTTCTATATTTCTATATTTATAATGATTTAGCCAATTCCTGAGTTGTGTGACAATTAGAAAGCAGTCAAATTAGCACTATGGAAATATAACTTAGACCTAGGGACCAGAACCAAGGACTAGAAAACCTTTTAAACAATAAATTTCATTGTGCTTTATGTTTAACAAATGCAGAGGGTAAATGGGGAATGAGGGAGAAACAGTTCAATCTAATTTCATGTCACAGATCCTTGCACTGAAATGAGAAAGAAAAAGACATATATCCTGTTTTAAGTCATTATAATCTGCATCAGTAAACAATAGTAACACATAAAACAAACACTAAGCAATTAGAACAGTGGGTAATTAATGACCAGTTCTGGGAGCACAGATTAGCTTTGCTATAGAAATTAAGCAAGAATTCCAAAAGCACTGGTTTCTTCTGAGATGACTTAGAAAAGGAAGAATTTGAGATGCTTAGGTATGCAGGAAGGAGAACAAAGGGCCTTCAAAGCAGAAGGAAGGCATAGTGTCATAAGTGCTCCCACAGGGCTTATAGAATAGGGAGCAAAAAAAATTTGCATACTTGTCCCAACACAGAGATACCGTAAGGTCCATCTCAGCAGTTCTCAAACTGGCCTACCCTAAAATATAGTTCCATCAGCTGATTAAAGGTTTGTGTTGAGAAAAGGGCTCGAATGTCAAGTAAATTAGAGTGACACTGAATTAAACAAAATCAAATCAATGCTTTTCTCCAAAACGTCTGAGTCTATATTGCAACAATGTGTAAGTTGAATTAAAGGAATATGGCATATAGCTATTCTCCAAATGCTTTTGCTTCAGAACTATATTAGCATCTCTTAAAACAAGTGTTCTGTAGGACAGAGATTGGGAAATGCTGTCCCACCACATAAAATCACACACCCGTCGCAGATTTGATTCTTCCTTATCTGCCTTTTCTCTCAACGTCCCTGCTACCTGGAATGCTTCTCCTAAACTCCATCTGCCAAATCCCAGCCCACTTTTCAACAAGGAGGGGGATAGGAAAGGAATCCATTACTGAAAGAATTATATTTAAACTTATATTACTGTTCCTCTGTATTCTCTGCCTAGGAAAAAGAAAATTCTGAAACCATACTGCAGTGACCTTAATTCTGTAAGTGTGAATATATTGTGATACTTTGAGTACTGTAAAAGTCAGTGCACTACAATATATATGGTTATGCATGTTTGATCTTCAACAGGTATATCTTGTGGGTAACACTTTCATAGACCAGTATAATTATTTAAAAAGCCATTGTATTTGGCATATCCCTTATACCCAGAGGGTATTAATATTGAAATGGCCCCTACATATGAGGTAATCTGTCTACCTCATTTCTCAGATGAGAAAACTGAGACCTCTATGGACTGGAGAGTTTATATTGACAAAATAAGTGAGATATTGGCAGATCTATAGTTTAGATGAAAATTTCTGAGCTTTTATAGAATATCAGAACATTATTGATATTGAGACAACATGTTTCTTATTGGCCCTTTCCTACTGTGGTGACTAAGAGAGGTGGCACTGAGAAATTGTTCAAAGGGAAGCTGTAAATTGGAAAAGTAGGCTGGGTGCGGAGGCACATGCCTGTAATCCCAGCATGTGACAAAGCCAGAGAAGAAAAGGATAGAGGATATTTGAATAAAGAAGAAAAGATAAGCCGGGCTCGGTGGCTCAGCCTGTAATTCTGCGCCTTTGGGAGGCTGAGGTGAGTGGATTGACTGAGCCCGCGGGTTCGAGACCCGCCTGGGCAGCGAGACTTCATCTCTACAATAAATCAAAAAATCAGCCGGGCATGGTAGTGCGCGCCTGTAATTCCGGCTACTTGGAAAGCTGAGACGGAAGGATCGCTGGAGCCCAGCAGGTGGAGGCTGCAGTGGCCAGGAGCGGCCACTGCACTCCAGTCTGCGCGACAGAGTGAGACTCCAACTCAAAAAAAAAAAAAACAAAAGATGAAAGTGGGGAGGGTAGGCCAGATGAGACTCAAAAATTAGCAGCACACATTTAAGATATGACAGCAATAGCCACTATCGTAACTTTCAAATACTTATCAGTATGTGATTAAAAGATGTGTATCAATAGAACATTTTATTACAATAAAGTATCAAGATAAAAGCAATCACATAATTGTATGGGAGAGGTGAAAAGTGACTTTAGACTACACCTTGTCTACAGAATTAGGAAATTTTTCTTAGAGAAGATCTCTTTTTCAAAGGAGATGACTCTTGGGGAGAACAAATAAAAAGAAAAATGATACAATAAAAGATAGGAAGAGAGAAATAAATGTAAAGAAGAGACAAAAGGAGATTGAAGAAGTAAAACAGGGAGCACAAAGAAAATATACGATTTGCCTGAATTCACTGAATAATTATGGAGCATTCTGATTTTGAGCATTGCAAAATTTGTGGATGAATTATTTATTTATTTATTTATTTATTTATTTATTTATTTATTTATTTATTTTTGAGTTGGAGTCTCACTGTGTCACCCAGACTGGAGTGCAGTGGCCACTCCCGGCCACCGCAGCCTCGACCTGCTGGGCTCCGGCGATCCTTCCGCCTCAGCCTTCCAGGGAGCTGGAACTACAGGCGCGCGCTACCACGCCTGGTTAATGTTTTGATTTATTGTAGAGATGAGGTCTCAGCCAAGTTGCCCAGGTGGGTCTCGAACCCGCGGGCTCAGGCAATCCACTCATCTCAGCCTCCCAAAGCGCAGGATTACAGGCTGAGCCACCGAGCCCGGCTGGATGAATTATTTTTATTATGTCAGTACTTCACACTCATTTTCCCATTTTTAATCCTCAAAAAAGCCCAATAAGGTAGATATTAATATCCCATTTTTCAAATTGATAAATTGATCTACAGAAAGGTGGAATAACTGCTGGCCAGTCACAGGCCAGAGATTGAATGTTGTCATTCTGATGCTTAAATCCATACTTTTTTTTTATTTATTTACTGAGTTTTACATATTCTAAAGAAAAAACAAGAGGTTGACAATTCATTACAAAGAGATAATAAATTGAGAAAAAATTAAAGGAAAGCAGAGAGATAAGAGTAGGGTCTTCACTTATGTTAGCTAGAAATAACATACTAACATTATAGTTAGATTAGAGCTGCAAGATTCTTAATCCACATTCTCTTGGACTCAGGACAAACCTGACCAAATGTGAAAAGGTTCTGGAGGACAGTTTTCTTGTGACCTAGCCCTGCTTTATTCTGAATCTTCTTCCTAGCATTCCATAGCAAAATTATGGAAGGAATAAGTGTTGACCAGCCGAAAATTGACACTTTGTCATCTGAGAATTCTCCATCCTACAGAGGTGTTAATTTGATCAATGAAGTTGCTATGTTAGTAAATGCTTACCACAGTCACTGCACATACACCTCTCACCTAATCTGATAATAATAAATGCATACCCGTACTAACTTCCTGACTTAACAGATGAAAAAACCAAAGCTTAGAGTTGCACAACTTGTTCAAGATCTTACAGCTGATAAATGAAAGGGCAGCTCTTAATACCCCAAACCACATGATAATGAGTTACCCAATACTGCGGAATTTCCAAAAGCTAAGAGAGCATAAGGGTCAAATTTTCAAAGAGCTACAATTCTAAGTTTAAGCTACAATTATTTTGAATTTTTTCAAGTAAGGAAAGTTGATGGGGCCAAGGAGTTTTGGATAAAATGAAATAATTAGAGAAGCTTTATAGGAATTAGACTTTGCTAAATGAAGTAAGAAAAGTTAGTTTGAGTGACTACCAGACAAACCGTAAATCATTTGAGAGTCATCCTAACTCTACAGAAACAAAAGAACCTCTTGGACCAATCATCCATCCAAATTCCCAAGGTTCCTTCCAAACACATGCATCTGTGATTCTGAAATTAAATTCCAGACCCTGACTGAAAAGAACAACTGTTGTGGGCACTGGCCTTTGTCCTAAGGAATGACCGATAAAAGTTTCAGGAGAAATGAACTGTTTTTGTTGTTTATTATGAGGATTCCTGACCTCTGGGTTTCAGCAAGTTCATGAGTTTTTTTATACATGACATCATGTGTAATGAGGAAATTAAGCATAATTTGATCTTTTCTGTAACACTGAACCACAAACTGAGGCTACTAGATTGAAACTTGATGAAGACTGTAATTGTTCTGTCATCCAAACTTTTTCCAGATTACTGCAATTGGACACTTGTGCCCTATGGTTTTTTTTAGATTTGGGGAGCAGGATCTATGGTTAATTAAAGTTATTTGATCCAATGCTCTTATGTTATAAATTAAAAAACTGAAGTGAAATAGAGGGTAGAGCTAGTTAGTTGCCCATTCTCTTGATTCCTGGCACTCTTTCTTTTATATGTCAGGGGATTTACATTACTGTTCAATTAAGGAAATTTCTATAGATATTGGCCTTGGTCTACAAAAGAATGATAGTATTAGGACATAGCAGTGACAAACAGCTATCTTGCAAAAACTTGAAAAGGAGACAAATTAAGTTGACCTTACACAGGTTTTTTGTTTTCTTTTTCTGAGTAAAGAAAGGCAAAGTTACCAAAATAAGACAGAAGAACTCCCAGGACTGTCCATTTTGACTATGGTGTAATTATTCAACCAAGTTATCTTATTACTATATGTACAGAAAGAAAGAAGGTGTCACTAAAAAACAGAAACATATAGAAATGCAGAAAGAGTACCAGAGCCAGAATTTGGCACTGCATATTTAAGTACCATTCAACTGAGACTTAAATTAGTCAGTCAATTCAAATTTCCTCCTTGACTTGGGCAAACCATTTTGGCTATTATCGTATAAAAAGTTACTACTGACAATAATGAAAAATACAGACTTTGAGAACTGTATCAAAAATGAAAATTCAAAAACTGCTAGAAGAGAATAAATTGAATGTTCCCAGGGTAAAGAGGGGATAAATATTTAAGGTGTTGAATATCCCAGTTACCCTGATTTGATTATATGACTATATCAAACTATCACATGTACCATGAAAAGATGTACAGCTAATGTATAACAAGAATTAATTTTTTTTTTAAGTATGAGACTCTTTTTTGATTATCTGGTTTCATAAGTGCTATCAAGGTAGATCCCCATTTCTGTGACACGAATTTTTCAATTGCTAATCATGCTGACAAAAGATTAATCCTAGGATAGGGAATAAAGACATTAGGAATTAGACCTTAGGTTAGGATGGAGACAACATCTGTTCCCTCTGGAAGCGGAAATTTGACTTGAATCCTAAAACTTTGGTGGTTGGACAGCAGATATAGTAGTGGGGAGTAGCTGTCCCCAGACTAATGTTGACAAGTTGAGAGCCAGGCCAATAACTGGCCTGGTAAGAGACCCTAGAGTAGTATGATATTATGTGATAGTTTTAAATCTTTTCCATTACCCTTGATCTTTAGTCAAGCCACATTAAAATTTACTAGTCTGGTGCCAGCTGCATTGAGAGGAATGAATAAAAAGCCTTTAATACCCATGCTTGGAGTCAAGCAGTGCAGGAAAGTAGAGTGTCCCTTCCCTAAAGGCCAGCATCTGAAGTTACTGGAAAGAGACAGCACACGCAGTGGAGTGTTCTCACAGAGGGTGGTGGTGGCAGTGCAAGGTGGCTGGGTAAAGTCACTACAATTTTTTCTGAGTGCATATAAGGAGATATCTTGAGACTGTCTTGGAAAGAGTGAGTGTTCCTTTGAGACAGGCTCATTTCTGTGATTGGGAGTGGAGAAGAGTTATAAGATGAAAGAAGTAAAATATACTTCAAGTAGCAACCCACTTTCCTGCTCACTCAGTATATATTCTGGGCACACAACACTTCTCCTAGGTCTGGTTCCTAACCTAGAATGATGTTACCTTCCTCTTCATATGGCTGGCAGCTTTGCACTTTTCTTGGCTAAGCTGGATGCTGTCTCCTTATTGAAAATTTCCCTGAACTCATAAACAAGTGACCAAATCCACATTATTTCTATTTTATTATCCAGTTTTTGTTTTTTCTTTTAACCTTCAAACTTTGGGATTTTCTTTCTAAAATGTGTATTATTTTGTATTTTGTTGTTGGTTTTTCTTTTATATTGTTTTCCTGAGAGGTAACACTTATTTGGCTCACTATAGATTACTCCAGAGATTAGCACAGAACCTGGCACCTAACTAATACACACACACACACACACACACACACGTATTTGTTGAATGAATGAATGAAGTTACACAATTTAATTATTCTGCTTTTATTAAACTTGGACTTATTTTATGATTCCATGTGCATCTTTTCACTTGTTTTTGTAAATTTCATTAAGGTACAGCAGATATACAGAAAAGTTTACAAATAATTTTGATATTCAAGTTAGTCCTAGCCTACGGGGAGAGGCAGTGCAGTTTAAAAATATACAAAGTATTGTAATTTCTGCATTGTCTATTCACCATTACATTCATAGCAACAGTATGTTTTTATACATTATTTGTGTTTTCTAGTTTAATGTGAGTCTTCTCCTGAGAAAAAAAATTGTATTTAATATCCTGAAAGTTTCATGTTTCTAAGCCCAGTACTGAGTGAAAGACTCTGGACTTTGGAAAATTAATCAAGGTGACAGTAGCCACAGATGTGAGGAGGGCCATTAGCCTTCTTTTGTCCATATGCCCCTACACAACTTGTCCTGAATTGATTTCTTATTTTGATCTTCTATAGGAAAGACCAAATATTAATCTTAATTAACATAGGACAATTTGGAACAAATATATATTTCATATATACTAAATATATAGCTAATTGATAGGTATAACCAATAGAGTTGCAATCCCTCTTCCATCCGAATGCTATCTTAAAAACAGTTTGAGAAAATAAGTGACATCATTATTAAATCTGAAAAATGTTATACACATAAATGATTATAAAGCACCTTTATATTCCAATTATCTTCTTTATCCTGTGGTTCTTGTAATAATTACTGATAGTAATTTTGACAGTTTTCACCAAAGAGAGGGTACTTTCATTATGGAAATTATAAAGATAATATTAATGCTCCCTGCTTTTCAGATTTATAATTTTCAGATTGTTTTCCCCCTCATTCTATCATCCACAGAAATTGGGGTTGATGCATTAGTAGTAATCAGCTGCACAGGATAGAAATAAAAACTAAAAGCTGAGAAAATGCAGCAATTTTTCACATTGTAATGAGAGTCAGTATTTTAGAACCTTAAGATGTTATACATCATAAGAGACACCTAAAGTCAGTTGAAGTCAAACCTCTGTCTTTCATCCATAGATAATTAAAATGACCCCGTGTTTCAAGATGTAAGTCAAGGATTTTCAGGAGTACAGTAATCTTTAATGGCTAACCTTCAGGAAATTTTCTTCACAACCTGGGAAAGGTACCGAAAAGAAGCTTATGGACCAAGAAGAGAATTTAATGGGCTCTTAACCCCTTTCAATTGAGGTACAAGATGTGGGATTAGGAAATGGAGCAACTATTTAAGTCTCTTCATTCTATTTTTCACTGAGCTCAGAAAGATTCTGGTCAGCAGAGTCACTTGAAATTGTGCATCTTCCTTCTTTTGAGTACTGAACTTTCACATTTCTGAGTCTCATATAGATATCTCTAGACAATCTAAAATCTCGATTTCTTACCTGTAAATTAGTGTATTACAGTGATGTCAAAAAGAGTGATTTGAAATGTTAAAGCAGTATCCAAGTATCAAATTGAAATAAAACAACATTTCTGTTGGACTGAGAGTATTATAAAATTAAAATGCCAGTTTTAAATTAAAAAGGGTTAATTTATTGACCTTGAATATGTTTAATTGTTACTAATGTGTGTTATACTAATTAAACATGCCTCAATAATTATATGAAGAAGCTGCAAAGCTTTTAAGACTCTTGCTAATCCAGCACCCTCTGGTTGCTTGTTTCTAATTTGTTCATTTTAATGTACCAATTATGCGAATTAGAGCAAATAAACATGTTGCGAAAAATCTCTCTTCTGAGACTCTGACCCCCAAATGTTTTGAATCAGATAGAACAATCCCTGTTCTAGCTCAATTATTTAGCTTCTAGAGTAGATTAAAGGATTAAAAGGCTGATTTATTTAATTGTGAATAAGCAGACATATCTTGAGGTTTCAATTTTCATTGTGAATTTTCACGCATTAAGTATTATTGTCTTGATCAAACACAAAGAATAATAAAATCAGATAAATGCATCATGACTTACTCTATCAGTTTTAACGAAAACTCCATGAAGAATCATATTACGTTAAAGCTGGAAGAGAAAAAGTAAAGTTGTTTTATTTGTAGTTTGTTTATGGCAAGTATTAATGACCCCAGCAATATCACAGCTAGATGAGGGGAACATATTGCAGTGCATCTTTTTTAGAGGAATAAACTTTTGAAATAATAATAATAAACTGGGCTCGGTGGCTCAGCCTGTAATCCTGCGCCTTTGAGAGGCTGAGGTGAGTGGATTGCCTGAGTCTGCGGGTTCGAGACCCGCCTGGGCAGGGAGACCTTATCTCTACAATAAATCAAAAAATCAACCGGGTGTGGTAGTGCATGCCTGTAATTCCGGCTACTTGGAAGGCTGAGGCAGAAGGATCGCTGGAGCCCAGCAGGCGATGCTGCGGTGACTGGGAGCGGCCACTGCACTCCAGTCTGGGCGACAGAGTGAGACTCCAACTCAAAAAAAAAAAAGAAAAGAAATAATAATAATAATAATAATATAAGCCTTTTATTTTTTGTTTACATATGCTGCATATTTATTAATATTTCTCTCTGTATAGATATAACCTCTTTTTCAGGGCCATATTTCTCACCAAGTATATGAGGACAGATTTGTTGTAACTTTAGGTAACAGAATATATCCAGAGTTACCGAATCTCCCCACTTTTGAGGTCACGCAGCAGATAATCAAATCCTCTCCACTTAGTAGATTTATTGGCAAACTCTTCTGCTCATTACCAATTTAAAAAAAAAAAAAAGCTGCCACACTTCTTTCTCCTGTGGAGTCATGCTCAGTGGAAAATTTAAAGCTTCCTGGGTAGTAAAGCCTCCTTTAGCTCAGTAGCTGAATCAGTATTGATGGGAAACTGATTTAATAATTTTTTGGTTTTTCTTCTAATTAAAAAATATAGCATGTACTGAGAAAGATGTTAAAACTTAAAAAAAAAAATAGCCACTCATAATTCCATTCCCCACTGGATCCACTATATGTATTTTAATATAATTTTACTCCCCTTACCTTTTTTTTTAAACATGCGAGATTTCGTTTTTTCACTTTTGCTTTCTTTAATATTACAAGAATTTTATGATATAAAAATAACATACTTTATGATTTTAGAGCCATACAACAGTTTACTATATATGATGATACCAGAGATTTTGTTAATGTTTCCAATGCTGTGCAACGAGATTGTTTCCAGTTATTTGTAGTTTTACATATAAGACTGCTCTGGATCCCTTTCTATATCTATCTCTTTGCCAGAAAGCAGTATATTTTGATATTTTCTAATAGAGAATGACTTTATATATTTAGTTCAGGTATTTCCATATGATAAATTGCCAATAGCTGTCCTAGGGGTCATTTTCCTGGAAGCAAATGTATATTTCCGAATAAAAAGTATCATTAGGTGTTTGACAGGTATCAATGTGCTAGACATCAATGCCCAAGTAAGGGGCTAGTTACAGTCCCTGTGGTTTTCTTTGTGGAATTATCAAATATTTCCAAAGTTATTAATTGCAGTTTCCTAAATCTCTCTTCTCAAATAATAGCCCATAAATTATTACATACATTCTTCTTACTGTAAATCACCCCCCATGGAGTTCCAGAATATATATTGAGCTCCTCAGACTATATCTTTCCCTCTTCCACATCTGTATATTCTAGTAATATATACTGGGTTCCATAACATTTTAAGAAAATCAAATCTACCTCAAGGATTTCCATAGTGAAGCTTACATCTCTACAAAAGTATGTACTTTAATACTAGTAAGTAATAATTGGGGTTGCCGGGCTCGATGGCTCAGCCTGTAATCCCAGCACTTTGGGAGGCTGAGGCGAGTGGATTATCTGAGCCTGTGGGTTCAAGACCCACTCGGGCAACTTGACGAGACCTCGTTTCTACAATAAAAATAAAAAATTAGCCAGGTGTGGTAGCACGCGCCTGTGGTTCCGGCTATTTGGAAGACAAAGGCAGAAGGATTGCTGGAGACCAGCAGGTTGAGGCTGCGGTGGCCGGGAGCATGCCACTGTACTCCAGTCTGGACGACAGAGTGAGACTCCAATTCAAATAAATAAATAAGTAAATAAGTAAATAAATAAATAAATAATTGAGGTAGGCTGAATAGTTATTTCCAAATATATCCATATTCAAATCCCTGGACATGTGAATGCTACCTTATGTGGCAAAGGGACTTTGCAGGCGATTAAATTAAGAATCTGGAGATAGAAAGATTATCCTGGATCATCCCATGGGTTAAATAATCTGGGTTGATGTAATCATAATAGTCCTTCTATGAGTAACATAGAAGGGTCAGATTCAGGAAAGAAGGTAATGTGATGGCAGAAGCAGAGACTGGAATGATATTTTTTGAAGATGAAAGAAGTGGCCAGCCGGGCTCGGTGGCTCAGCCTGTAATCCCGCGCCTTTGGGAGGCTGAGGTGAGTGGATTGCCTGAGCCCGCAGTTCGAGACCCGCCTGGGCAGCGAGACCTCATCTCTACAATAAATCAAAAAATTAGCTGGGCGTGGTAGCTCATGCCTGTAATTCCAGCTACTTGGAAGGCTGAGGCGGAAGGATCGCCGGAGCCCAGCAGGTCGAGGCTGCAGTGGCCGGGAGCAGCCACTGCACTCCAGTCTGGGTGACAGAGTGAGACTCCAACTCAAAAAAAAAAAAAAAGAAAGAAAGCAGGGGCCAAAAGCCAAAGAATACAAGTGGCTACCAATAGAAGTTTAAAAAAAGAGGATGGGGAAGGAAACACTTTCTTTCCTCAAAGTCTCCAGAAGAAACCAGTCCGGCCAACTCCCTGGTTTTTGCCAGTGAGACTGATTTTGGGTTTCTGACCTCTAGAATTTTAACAAAAAAATTTATATTGTATATAGTGACCAAGTTCACAGTAATTTGTCACAGCAACAACAGGAAACTAATATAATAGTGATCTATGTGTTTGAAGGAAAATTTGGTAAAGCAAAGAAGAAAATAGAAATCTACCATAATCAAATCTTAGTTAATATGTTGGTGTTGGTTCTCCCAGACATTCATATCAACACATAGATCCATCTACACACACTCAAGATTAAAATGTACAAACACACATAGGTTCAAATTCCATTGATTATCTTGTGTACTTTCTACATGCAATAAAATAATTTTATGATTTTCGAAAATTATCTTTACTACATAATATTTGTCCTATGCATATAATGGAATTTATTTAATCGATTTTTATTGTAAATTGAAGGCTGTTTTTAATTTTTTTCTATGTTGGATTATATAATTTTGTACCCTTATATCAAATACTGTTGAAATAAACACCATCATACTTCTCTTTTCAGATGTGATTATTTGCAAAAGTTAATCCCTAGAAGTAGTTTTACTAGTTCAAGGGCTATGTGCATTTTTGATATAAAATTTTTCTTCAGAAATATTTTCTAATTTACACATTGTCAAGTAGTACATTAGACTGTTTTTGCCTGCCATTCTGTTTCTCATTTTAGTATATAATTTGGAAAGGAAAAATTTTATTATTACTGTTATTTAAAAATTTTTAATCCTAGAGAGGTTGAACTTGTCTTTTATATTATAGGTAGTTTATATTTTTTAATGTACACAAATGCCTACTCATAACATATATCTATTTTACTATTGGGGTATTTTTTTATTAATTTGTAAGAATGCTTCATATAATAATGAAAATTTTATGTAATATATGTTGGAACATATTATTTCAGTATACTCTTTTTCTTTTATGTTTGCATGTCATAAATGTGTGCTCTCTGGTTTTACACCTTTGACACTCGAACATAAGAAAAATGTTCACTTTTTTGTATTTTGTATTACAACTTTAACTTTGAGCCCTTAAAATCACTGGCATGTTTTTCTTTACACATTTGAGATTATTGTTCCGTGCTTATTTATTTAATTCTCTCTTTTCTCAAGAAATATGGTGTCATTTTCCTCTTTTTCTACCTCTTTCTTTCCCTTCATGAATAATTCCACTCTAAAGACATTGACAGAGTCAGGAAAAATAGACATCTTCTGTGGGGTAGGAGTGTGGAATAGATCCCCAGTGGCTTGAGCAAGGTATCAGAGCCCAAGAAGAATGAGGAGTGTATATGTGTGGAAGGGCTTCCCAGAGCAAGACAGCAAAGCCTGAGCTGGTAAGAAGATGATTTCTATTGAAAGACAGACTTGTGTGGGCTGGCAGAGTGCCAGTGAGGTCAGGGGAGTGACTACATAGGTGAGCTGCCTGCCATGGAGTGTTGAAAGCCCAGGCCAAGTAAGCAGGACTTTTTCATGGAATAGCCTTTAGTGAGTATCACAGTACAAGAGAGAGGAGCATGGCATCCAGGTACAGTGTTAAAGACCTAGTGGGTGAAAAGAGATATTCAGGAGAAGGGATGATCACAGCAATAGGAGATTGGTTACATAGAGGGAAATGAATCACATCAGGTCAATATGGATATCTCATTATTAGGGAAGAGAGTTACAAATATGACAAGAGAAAAACTAGTATAAATTCTGCAGTGGTGGATTCATTTGGAGGCATCAGTACGAGCTCATGGTTTTCAGAAAGATAGATAGATAGATAGATAGATAGATAGATAGATAGATAGATAGATAGACAGACAGACAGACAGAGATAGATGGATGATAGATAGATAGTGAGTGTAAATATGCACATAAAATCTCTAGCTCTTTCCACTGAGAGAATTAGATTGAGAGCAGCAATAACCCAACAGTAATGTGCAGACCTAATACTTAGGTCTTAATGCTACCAAAGGGAAACAGGATATTTTAGGAGAAATCTTGAGTCCACAGATGTGGCAAGGAAAGTAAAGATAAACCCAGAATATATTGTGTCAGAAAGTTTAACAGTACATAAAAAATGATAGGAACACATCAAAAAGGACATGGAAGTCAGATTGAAGGGGCTTCTACAGGCTAACTATGGGACAATTTGGGCATTGAAATAAATATAGAAGCAGATTATAATATCAAATTGATAATGTCTAAATTTTGCTAAACCATAGCACTGTCCTGCAGCATGAAAGCAGCCATAGACAATTCATAATGAGTGTGTATGGCTATGTTCCAATACCATCTTATTTACCAAAACAGATGGTGGGCAGAAATTGGCCCCCAGAGTATTGTTTGCCAATCTCTGCTTAATTTAGATATTCTTTTTATAAATTCTTTAAAGCAATTTTAAATTTTAATTTTTTACTTTATTCTTAAACATTTAAAGCATATAGAGATTTATTTTATTTATTTAAAGCATATAGAGATTTAAAGCATTTAAAGCATAAACATTTAAAGCATATAGAGATTTATTTATTTATTTTAAACATTTAAAGCATATAGAGATTGATTTTTCTGAGTCTTTTGGAAATCTCTCATAACTTTTGATACATAATGTTCTTAGATATTTTTCTACATATTATATAATTTACATTTAAGTTCTACTGAGTCTAAGAATTATTTAGAAAAGTTGTCAGTTTCATTTTTCAATGTTCAAAAATGTAAAAAGACTTTGAAAATAGGGACATGGATAAGAATAATTACAGGAACACAATGAAATGGCATTTTAATACTAGCAGGACACATGCCATTCAGAGAAAGAGTGACAGGTTCAGGAGTATGATCCATTGTCTTGTGCTGCCATAACTATAGTTATTTGAATACAGAGCAGCCAAAAAGAATCACAATGAGGAGTTAATAACCACAATTAGAAAAATATGGAATGATGTTAGTGTACAGTGTGATAGCTGCTAAGAATGGCTTTAGATCGAGAAGCTGAAAGAATATGAAAGAAAACACATATACAAAAATCATAGTACACTTCTGCAAGACTTAGGGTATGGTCAAGTTACTTGATATTTTATTTTGTTATTGTTTTCTTCTTGTACTATATTATAGTCAGAGAATGTATTCTCTACAATAGCTGTATTTTGCAAGGCATTGGAGATTTCATTGTTCCAAGAGTTCTCTGAATGTTGGGGAAAAACTACTGAACCTCTGTAGGATACTTATTATTTTTTAAATGTATCTAAGATAATTTATTATCAGATCTATACTATAACAATATTAGCAAGAAGGTATGTTTCAGTTGAATTACTCTGTTCCTATAGTATAGCTAAAGGAGATGCACATACATCAGTGGTTCGCTTCAAAATGTAAATATCAACAGACTACATATTTGTTAATTTATTTGTGTGTTCCTGATCTCTCCAGAACTATAAAAAATATATTTATGTTCCACTGTGGTGTGTTTTTTTCCAACTTCCCCTGACTTCTCTCAACTATATATTTTAATTATCTTATATATTTTGATGCTGGTACTGTATGCAAGAAATATGGTTTTTTATATTTTCTTTGAATATTGAGCCCTTCATCAATAAAAAATACAGTATTGTTGGTACATTAGATTTGTTTGGCATTGAATCTACTTTGGCATTAATATTATTGCCCTTATTTTTTATTTAAATGAGTATAGTATATCTCTTTCCATCTTTTGCACTTAACCTCTGTAAATACTTTTTTCAATGATGAATAATTTTATTTTATTTTTATATGGTGCAGTTTTATGATAATTTCTTTTTATAAATGATGTTGATGTGAGTTTTCCCTACTGTTAAATTTATTTGGCTATTTTATTTTATTTTTTTAAGTGGAGTCTCTCACTTTGTCGCCCAGGCTGGAGTGCAGTGGCATGCTTGCGGCCACCGCAGCCTCGACCTGCTGGGCTCAGGTGATCCTTCCACCTCAGTATTTGGCTATTTTAATAGGGATGTGAGAGTGAGACAGCTAAACACTAGGACACATGTAACCATATTACCTTGAAGTTAATCAATAATCTCTTTTTCTGTCATAAACTCTTGTAGGTTTATGGACATAACTTTTTAACTCCTGAGTGGAATTTTCCACACAAAAATCTCATCATTGTATTTTGATGAATCAATCTCAGCAATATTTACGGACAGAAACCTAATGCTAGTTGTCAATGAGTCAGGCTTATTCTATCCTGTGTGTTTGTGTGTGTGTGTTTTCATAGAATCTGCTCTGGCTATATAATTAATAAATAGGGGTGGGGATTGGAAATAATAGCACTGAATATGACTTGGCCCAGAAGCTTGAAAATGCTGGACCTCCTGTAGACTCGATTAATTTACATATGTTACTACTACCAAGAGCATGCAATGGGACAAGAGCAAATCATATAGTGAAGAAAAGCAAGTGCTTTCCTTGATGACATACTTTAAAAACATGAATTATCCAGACCCCAGGAGGTATGAGCATGGAAGAGAGAAAATAAATTTAGTCTTTTTCTCATTCAAATCAAACTAAAAGGAAACCGTTGGCATCTTTCCCTTATGGTACATATTTTCACTTACTCAATTACTTTCTATAGCAATGATCCAGACTCAGCCACCCTCTGGGGACTGTTCTTCTGATTGAAAATTCACACAGCAATTCCCAAGAAAGTTAGCTGTTATAAACTTTATGGATAAGAACTGAGGTGGTCTCTGGCTGTAAACTCTATGGCCACATCATCGATTTAGTGACTCTATTTTCAAATTTTGTTCGAGCTGAATTATGGGAACTGAAGTTATTCTGCCTCTTCCAGTCCATATTCCTCTAACCTTTCTGAAGATGAAGATGTCTAACTCCTATATTACAATCTCAAGAGACTGTGCTTTTTTTTTTCCTAAGTGTGTACCTACTTCTTATAGAAGCTCAAAAAATAAGAAAAAAAGTGAGCAGAAAGAGAGGTAATTCATAGCTATAGCTACAATTCAAAACAGAGAATATTTGAAGGTTGTAGATTTACTATGTTCTTTTATGACTTTCTGCTATCGGCCTGTTCCATCATAAAAAAAAGCTCCCAGATGCATAAACTGAATGTCACTAAGGCACAGTATCTCAGGTGCTATAGCACTGAAGAGCTGTGGAATTCCTGAAGAGACAGGCTTTCAACAAAGGAATTGTATTAGGAGAGGCAGCAAGCTATAAAGCCCTGCTTTCCCTTTTGGAAAGGTCATTACGGTGAACTTTCTTCCTTTATGATAGGAAGAGGCAATCAAAAGGAAGATTTCCAGACACTAACACTACAACGCTGCGGCCATCATTAGCTTCCCTAGTCCATCTGGGATTCTAGAGGACTGATGATCCACAAGTACAATATATGTTGTATATAAACAGTAATGCAATAGCAGTTTCAAGTTTTTTTTTTGGTCAGGCAATTAAACTTTATGCCAAGCTAATTCAATTTCGCTGCTGTTTTATTAAGTCTTATGGAAAAAAAAAATCTGTTCTCTCTGGTAAATCACAAGTTTCACAACACATTTCTTAATACAAGCTCCTTGTTCTGCTATTTTGATATATTAAATATCCAGCAACGAATTTCTGGGGTCATAAATCTACAGTGATAAAATTAATCCTATTGCTGAAGACAAATAAATATTTTATTGCAGTTTTATGAGCTTTTGTTCCCTCTTCTCTTGCAAGTAGATGTTGTTTAGTGGTAAGACTTTTTGCTTCTGTAAAATGTATTAGAAACAATACAGCAATAAGTAGAATTCATATCTTTAAAACTGTTGTGCACCTTCAAGTTTGAAAATTCAAGCACATCTCCCCCCAAAAAACTTATAAAGAATGTGCCAACAGAAAATAACCAGTTTTTATAGTCAAATCAATTTAGATTCTAAAATATTTTGTATTTCAATTTGGGGCACTAATTCTATTATGTGACACTTCTTTTGCTTGTTTTGTTTTTGGCTTTAGCAAAAAAATTGAATTGCAGGAGGAAAGAAAGTATAAAAATTCAAATATTCACCAAAATGTAATTCTTTTAAGTCTAATGAGTGCACAAACCCTGGAGGTTATGATACATGTTTTATATGGAAAATTCAATGAAAACAGGACTTGCAAGAGTTGGGAAAGAATGCTTAGGGACAATGTGGCCTTCTAATATCTGTAGAAACTTTAATTTGGCTCACCTACCTTCAGAAATCTTTACCAAAGCATAAAAATTTGGTATAGAAAGATCAAGTATTTTATTCCATACACATACAAGAAGAGGAAACTGAGCTTGATTACTTTGAAAATATTTTGTGCCATGACTCAGACCACACCTATGTAATCTGACTGCCAATCCTTTAAATTCAGTACTTTAAAAAATTATAATACATAAATTACTAAACATTATATAAAACATTGCTCATTTTGAACAGGCAAAATTCCACAGAAGTGCTTTTCAATATAACCTGTTTGTTATGCACCTTGACATTTGGTTATTTTTATAAGGCAGTCTTGCGCAGAATACTACTTACGGCTTTCCAGGGTCCACGCCCTTGCAAACAACAAATATTCTCTTCTTCTTCTAATCCGCATCTTCTCCAGGTTCAAATTTCATGGGCAAGGAGGCATACTTGGAGATGAGATTATTCACAAGCACTTTATGTTTCACAGGAAGTAACGCATACATGCCAACTTCACTTATATTCTGGCAAATTATGAAGAATGCTAAGATACTTTGCAAAACACCATGTAGATGAGAGAGATTAGTGTGATAATAAAGAGAACAAAAAGGTGAACACCTACTCTCAGCTGACAAAACAACAGAGACCTGATAAACCCTTCCTACCTGAAACACATATAGAAAAAGCACAGAAGGAAGGCAGGAAGGAAGGAAGGGAGGGAGGGAAGAAGGGCAGGGGAGGGAAAGACAGAGGAGGGGAAGGCCAAGGAGGAAAAAAGGCTTTTGAGACATTGGATATGAAGCAATGAAGGAAAGTGATCCTTCAAGATGGGGGGGAAAAAAAAACAAGATGAGCCCTTCAATTGCCCCAGCTCACTGACTTGAGAAAAAGTCTAGCTGCAATGCAGAGAGGGCAACCCAGGCAGAGGCAAGGTATCTCCTTGAATAAGGAAGATGAAATTGAGAGTGTGGAGAAAAAATGGTGGTTCGATTTTCCAGGACAGTGTTGGAGAGGTGAGAGCTACACAGAAAGACAATTTCTTAATAAAAACCCTAATTTTTAATGACCAGATACATTATCACCCAGCTAAATATTGTATTCTCTAAAATTGTACACTCAGGTGTGACTATATGGCTGTTTTGACCAATAAAGTATAAGGAAACACTATGCGGAAGTTAACAGAGAAGACGTGCCTTTTGCCTACTGTCAAGAATGCAGTGTGAGTGCTCAAGTTTGAGCTGTCTTATTGGACAATTAAGCATATGTTCCAAGTCATAGGCACCTGAACTTTTGTGTCCTCCTCCCACATTGATAGATTGATAGTTTATTGAGACAATCATAGTCCTGTTCACATCTCGGTCACTGGTCCACATAAGTTACTGATTTCTTATACATGGCCCATTCAGGTCTGTCAGCATTTTTTCTTTCTACACATCCTTGACTTGCATCTTTGGGTATGTGGAGATACTCTGTTGCTTGGTATAGGAGATTCTATGGGAAAGCAGAAGGACTACACAAAACAAAGGCCGTTTTTATTCTTGGAACTGATTGTCTCTTTTGGATCTACTCAGATACTGGAGTACACACTTTTTCTGATGTCAGATCCCACAAACTTATTTGAAGCTATGCTGCAGGAATCAGTTCATGAAGATGATACACTACTGCTGAATTATTCTCTACTTCTTTCTTCTTAGAGTGGAGTGGAAAGCAAGAAAGTTTTGTTCTTGTTAAAGTATTCTCCAAAACATTTTGTCTATATCTGAAGTCTTTCTTATTTCAGTAAGGATCCAGGTTTTTGAAAAATCAAAAGTCAGAAAGAGACAATACCCTAATCCCAGTTTCTATTTTTAAATCCCTTCTTTGATTGACCAGAGAAAGTGCTGACTAAGTAAGTCAAGAAAATAATTTAAAAATTTAGGAGAAACTAATCAGTAAAGATACAAGAATATTATTCTACCATACCAGGTCTGATGAACCTCAAACTTTCCTCTTGGCTTTACACTAATAAATTTCCTGTTCTGGGGAAAGGAATGAGTAAACACTTTAGAAGCTTTGTCATTTAATTTAAATACATATTTTTAGAAAATTCTCTCTTTTGCTTTCTAATAAAAATAATTTATAATGAATTCTTAGTTTCTTTTACAGTCCACAGTTGTCCTTTTCACTCTGGTGGTGCTAACTTTCAGACATAATTCAAAATGTGTCATGAAGCATCAAGTGAAGCTCACATTAAAAAAAAAGCAGGGAATGGTGGTGCTCAACTGAAGTCTATGTGAATAGGGTAAAACCACAACATTCTATAAATGCACAAAAGATGAACATGACATGCCAGAGGCACTTAGGAAGGTCTGCACTCCTTCATACAGGAATGTAAACTCTGAAAAGAATGGAGAAGAAACAGGTCTTACAAATTTTAAAAAGAAACATATAAAAGTAAAATAGCTCACTCCTTTATTTTTATTTGTTTTGCAAATTACATTTTAATTTTACAAGATAAAGGGAGCCAATTCGACTTTCACCAGCAGCTGCCCTCTGTCTACCCCTCCATGCCACGACACACTGGCACAAATAAAAAGACCATATGATTTATTGAATAATTTTAAATTAATAAAAAGTAACATCTTAGGGTTGGGCTCTGTGGCTCAGCCTGTAATCCCAGCACTTTGGGAGGCCAGGGCAAGTGGATTGCCTGATCCCACAAGTTTGAGACCAACCTGGGAACTTGGCGAGACCTCGTCTCTACAATCAAAAATCAAAAATTAGCTGGGCATGGTAGCATTCGCCTGTAGTTCCAGCTACTTGGAAGGCTGAGACGGAAGGATCCCTGGAGCCCAGCAGGTCGACGCTGGGGTGGCCATGAGCATGCCACTGCACTCCAGCCTGGGCGACGGAGTGATACTTTGGTTAAAAAAAAAAACCAAACATTTTGAGGTGCTAATTGACACTTCTTTGTTCATGTTTCCTTCTGTCCAACAGTTGGACAGTAGTGATAGATTTCTACATGTCTCACCCTAGTCAGGAATAAATAGCTACATTCTTCAATTTGGTTATTGAAAACTTACCGAAAAGGTAATTTCCTAAAAGCAAAAACACTTGTTATTTGTAACAGTTGTGATTTTGATAAAGTCACTATGGAGTCTAACATCCAGATCTTACAGACCTAACACATTTTATTTAAAAACAAGCAAACAAAGAAAAGCAGAGTATGGAGGATACAGGGTGATGATATGAGAGTTGTTTTCCCACTGTAGAGTCAGGCAAAAGGTAGAAACATTTTCTGGACTGTAGCAATATGTTTGGAGAAGATTGTAATATAGGGCAAGAAATTAAGAGGTTGGCTTGAGTCTCTATTCTCTATCTTCATATCTGCCACCTGCCAAAAATGTGGTTAAAACCACAATTAAGGATGGAAAAAAGAAAGCAGAAAATGCTGTGTCTAAATTCCCATCTGGAATTTTCAGAAAAGACAGTCTGCCAACATGAAGTGATCATGGTAGATTACAAATGGTGATGTATTCTCTTGAAAACAAAAATTGAAAAGTGGGCAGAGATTAAAAATAGATATTTAGAGATTCTATAAGTTGTGATATAGTCACATACACAAAATACTAGGCCAGAAGAACTTCTGGAATAGTGATATAAGAAGCTCTGTAGATACTTTCCCAGTAAACAATAATAACTGCTAATAATTATTTTTTTAAACCCCAATAATTAAAAATATTTGGAAGTCTGCTAAGGTCATACATCAAATGGAGAAATGTTTATTCAAGCAAATCTATTAAATCACCATAAAAACTGCAAGAATCCATAACATTTGAACATTTAAGCCATAATGTGCTCCCTCTCCTTTCTGCATCTCAGAGTGATGGAAGTTGTATTTCAGAAATGTGTAACCAAGAAAATGGCCCTCTCTTTCACCCCAGGTTATGGTATCTCCCTAGGATTTCTAACCCACCCTCACCAGCTCCATGTTACAAAGTTTTATTCAAGGCAAGATCAGTAGAGATGTAGGGAATTCCCTTTCTCTACCCAGGCCCCACTTGAAGGGAAGATGTTTTTCACCAGACATGAAGGGCAAAGAATACTAGGGCCTAATCATGCTTTCCCCACATAATGTATATGCCAGAAGTTCCACCATAGGAAAAGAAAGACAAGAATAGTAGAGGTTACTACCTTTGCCAGTGCCGCTCAAAGAACAGAGATGTTATTTTAACAGAAGCAGTCAACTATCCTCATACCCACGCTCTTAGGCAGTGGCATCTATGCTCTATCTATCCCAGAGGGGAGAGAAAGGTCATAAGAATGAAGAGCTTTGTAATCTTCCCTAAGAAGACTCACTTTATGTGGGCCAGAGTATGAAGAAGAAAATGTCAAAAACAATGGAGATTTGGTGGTGAGCAATTAAGGGGGCTTGCAACTTTGTGGTATCAATAAGAACTAAGATAAAATAGCCATAAGATTCATGGAAATAAAGTAAAAAACAGCTAAGAGCCCTCCTGCAGTTGGAAGAAACCTCAAAGACTACTGATACAAACAAGCCCAGCTTTAATTATATCAGATGACAGACGAATTTATTTCCCAGGGCGCTGTAAAAATAAAAATAAAGATAGTAAAAAAAATAAATCAAGCAATCAGCTACAAATTAGTGATGCTAGTAGCTTAACAGAGTTCAGAGACAGAGACAAAGACAGCATGAACAAAACTACTATCATCCCAATGCGGGAGAGGAAGTCAGAATGAGTGTGTGCGTGTCCAAGGTTGCACTCTCTGATAAGCAGCACCAGAGGCTGCACACCTGGAGGAAATAGTCTTAACTGTTTTAACTAAACTAGTTCAGCCAAATCACCCCAGATCAGACAAATTAGCAAACAATAACGACCACCCAAAGGTGGGGTGATGGTATCAGAATTTCTAAAATGTTATCATAGTATCCAGTTTTCAATAAAAAATTATGAATTATGAGACAAGCAAATAAACAAGGTAAAACCACATTTAAGGTTTAAGAAAGCAGGCCATAGAAACTGACTTTCAGAAAGCTCAAACGTTGGACTTAGCAGGCAAAGAATTCAAAGCAGCTGTTATATAATTGTTTATTTCTTCTGCTTTTTTTCCTGTTAGCTTAAAAAAATAATTGTATAAAATTTTATGTGTTTGCATATATATATGTAATGGTATTGTTGGACCTATACCAGATGGAATGTAATATGTTTTGACAAAGGAGATGGATAGGAGCAAAGTTGTATTGGAGTATGAAAGTGATACCATATGGTAACTTGAATTCATGGAAGAAATAAATATAAGTAGAAATGCTAAATAAGAAGTTCAGTTTTACCATTTTATAAATATATATATACGTGCTCCTATTTATTCTTTCAACTTCTTTAAAAGATATAAAATTATAGAAAATGATAATTATAGCAATGTATTGTTTATAACATATATTAATTTATTATATATACCAATAAAGTTACAAAGCAGGAGAGAAAGGAATAAGTGATAAAGAAGTAGAGTTTCTATAGCACACTAGAATTAACCAAATATAAATTTGTAGTCAATCTGATAAATTAAACTGTGTATTGTTCATCTAGAACAAACGCTAAGAAAATAACTTTAAAATATAATAAAAAATAATTTGACGAATTAAAACATTATGCTAGAAAACACACACTTAATGCAAAAAAGATCAGTACCTGTAAAATAGAAGAAAAAAATAAGACATATAAAGTGAAAAGCAAAATCACTGATGCAAATCCAGTATTATCAATAACATTACATATGAGTAAATTAAATATCCAATAAAAAGACAGAGATTACCAAGTTGAACAAAAAATAAATAAATATTGTCTATAGAAGATACAGTTTAAATTCAAAGATACAAATAGATTGAAATTGAAAGAATGGAAAAACATATACCGTGAAAACAGCACCATAAGATAGCTTGACTGGATATGTGACTATCAGAAAAAATAGACGATAAGACACCAGGCATTACTAAAGATAAAAAGGGACATTTTATAATGATAAGGTTAATTCATCAGGAAAATAAAATAGTTATAAACATATATGCACCTAACAGCAAAGCTTCAATGTACATAAAGCAAAAACTGATAGACTTCAAGGGAGAAATAAAAGATTCAGAAATAATTGGTGAATTAAGTGCCCCACCTTGAATAATAGAACAATTTGGCATTTAGCAGACTTTCAAAATTACTAAAAACTAACTGTAACAACAGCTGAATGCCCATTTTTCTCAATCACACATGGTCTATTGTCCAGGATAGAACATATGTTAGAGTCAAAAAGAAGGCTCAACAAAGTTGAGATAATTAAAATCGCACAAAGTATATTATTTGACCACAATGAAATTATAACTTAATAGCAGAAAGAAATTTGGAAAGTTCACAAGTACATGGAAATTAAACAATACACTCTCAATAAACAATTGTCCAGAGGAAAAAAATCATAAGAAAAATTAGAAAATATTTTGAGATGAAAGAAAATGAAAAAACAAAATACCAAGATTTATGAGTTACAACCAAAGTAGCACTTACAGGTAATCTATAACGCTAAACATCTATATTAAAACAGAATAAAGATGTCAAATCAATAATCCAGACTTTTACCTTAAGATGCTGTACAAAGAAGTACAAACTAAACCTAAAGCAAGCAGAAAAAGATAAATAATAAAGATTAAAATGGAGATAAATGAAGTAGATCAGCGAAAAATGATACAAAAAATCAATAAAACCAAAAGTTGGTTATTTAAAACAGGGGTCCCCAACCCCTGGGCTGCGGACCAATACCAATCTGCAGCCTGTTAGGAACCTGACCGCACAGGAGGAGGTAAGTAACAGGTGAGCAGAGCTGTCAGATTACCAGAGGCATTAGAGTCTCATAGGGGCACAACCCTTATTGTAAACTGCACATACAACAGGTCTAAGTTGCACACTCCTTATGAGAATCTAATGCCTGATGAGCACCCCCAATACCCTAGATAATTTAGAATAAATAAACACATTTCTAAAAATAAAAATCCAAACTACAAAACAACTAATGCAAGAAAAACTAGAACATCTGAATAGATGCATAATAAGTAAAGAGAGTGAATTAGGCTAAATTGACTTTACTGATGAATTTTACCAAATATTTAATGAAAATTAATACCAATTCTTTACAAACTCTTTCGAAAAGTAGAAGAGGGGAGAAAATGTGTCAACACATTCTGTTAGGTCAATATTATCCAGACACCAAATCTGAGCAAGAAAAACCACTATAGACCAAGGTCTCTTTTGAATAAGCAAAAAGAAACCCTCAAGGGAACTAATCAAACAACATATCAACAAATAAACATAAGGACCAAGTAGGATTTAGCCCAGGAGCAGCACCCAAGAGTAAACAAAACTAACCAGTTTATTTGCTATTTTAGCAACATCCTGAACCATGTAAGTAACATATTTACAGATTTGGAATTTTAGAGTGTATATATCTTTGAGGGGCCATTACTCTGTCTACCATATGACCCTCATTATTATTTACTTTTCTTTTTTAAATTTAAAGTTCTAGATTGTTATTAGATTTTTATTTTTACCTTTTAACTATGATTGGTATTATATCTCTATTACTCATTATTTGTTTAATAGTTGGCTAAAATTTGCTTAGAAATGACTAAAATATGAATCCCCTAACTACTCAGTATTACACACTTTCTTTTGGTTGCTGTTCAGCTTCCTGTGATACCAATACCTTAAAATACGTCAACTGATTTGCTGGGTGATTGGACTCAACTGTTTAGAAACTACCTGCCAAGCACAGCTAGATAGTCAGAAATCCAACAGCCTCTGCTATGTCATAGCTAGAAAATGAGAATCTTGTATCTGCAGACACAATACTTGAAAACCACACATAGGAGATAACATTTTAGACAAAATTTTCACAGAAATATATTTTGGAAACAGTTGTGTATATAAAGACACTATCTCATGTCTAGATACACTACGTAGAATCAACCTCAAGTCCTTTGGCTTTAGATCTATTTGTTTATATACTGCTACAAATATCATCATGTGGTTTCAGGCTGGTCTTCATTAGAGATGCCAAAACTACACTGTACTATTCAATAAGCCCATTGGATTATGTTGTCTGAAACAGATCATTGGGTGCTTCCATGTGACTATTATTTGATTTGCTTGGTATATGCCTTCAAGATAATCCCTGATATCACTCACCTCATTTTGACTCATCATTTATATTTTTTGGAAAAAGAGATTTTTAAGTGAATTAATTTAAGGAGGAGAAAAACTGAGCCCTGATTTCAACTCAAAAGCGTTAACCATTTTGTTTCGATTTTCAAGGAGTTGCATTTCACATTTAATAGGAGACACAAGAGCACGTACTACATACTATGGTCCAGAAAATCTCAAGAAAACTAGGCAATGATACTAAGATTGTAGAACTGCTTACTGAGAGGTTCTTGATATTGGGTAAGTGGCAGTCCAAAATAGACCTGCTCTGCATATTATACTGGTCTCTCAGGAAAATAAATAGGGGAACAGTGTTATACTTAAACTCAGAAATCTCTCTTGCATCTTTAATATGAAAAGATATGAGAAATAAAGGATTTGAGAATTTAGGTAATTTGGCTAATGACCCTATATATGGCTTTACAGGTCATTTAGAGGGGGGATTTGATATATTCTCAAGGTTTAATTTGAGGACTCTGCTTGTTTAGAAATGAACTACGTTCTGACAATAATAATTCAAATAGTATCTGCTCATGTTGCAGAGCTTAAATGTGCAATCTCCAGAGCCTCAAATATTGTTCCATAGCTATAGACCCATCAAACAAACCAATAAAGTAAATTATCTTCCAACAAAAATAAAAAAATATATAAAACTTAAATAAGTTGAAATGATTATCATGACAAACTTTATACACAACCATAGTATGTCCATGATGCAGACATGACTTTATCCTGTACCCAGATGATAACAGTGATGACAGTCCTCTTCAGATAAGGCTAATGAATAAGAAAAGGAAACCACTGAAAACGGGTACCAAACTAAGTTTCTGTTTCTGCGTTAAAAAATGTGGTGACTGGGCACAAATCCCATGACTACACTAAACAATACTGAGAATAAACAAGGTAAATGTAGGTACTTGCTCCAGGAAATAAGGCTGTGAACAAATAAGGGTTGCTTATATACCAAAACTAACAGCTTACTTATTAAGCCTTCCTTCAAGACTCTCATTTCTTTGCACACTCCATTCCAAAGCCATTATGTCATAAACTCTAAGTTGGAACCAGTTTTCCTCCATGCAAGACACATCTTAAAATTGCTCTTTTCAGATCCTAAAAATATGTAAATATTTCCACCTCCCTGAGTTTCGTCTTATGAGGTGCTACTCTGTCAATATTGCATTTTGCCTTATTGTAGTTGGTCTAATAACTTTGCTAAATTAACTAGCTTTTCTGGCTTTTGGGGAAATTGACAGTTGTCACGTCATTTAGATTTTAATATTCTATTAGACAATGAGTTTACAGGATAAGTGCTTAAACTGTGTTCTCATTGAATATAGCAGAAAGTACCAAAAAATAATGAAGACATCTTCAGACAGAGAAACCTATTGAACCAGTAGCTCTGTGTGAAGGCTAAAAGTACATTCTCATGTATAAGAGACTAAAAAAATTAACAGTTGGCTTCATTGCTTTTTAATGAATGTGGAAATTATCTAAGATGGAAAAATAAAACTCAGGAGATCATTTCAGTCTAGAGAAGAAAAAAAGTCACTAGGTTTTAAGGAGATCTATTTTAAACATATAAAAAAGGAAAACAGAGGGAATAGGTGGGAAAACTTTGTACTAAACCATTCATGATACACTAAGTAATCTGTTCTGAAGAGGGGCTTAAAAATATCCAACAGTATAAAAAAGTGTTTATCTAATAAATATTTTTAATAACCACTACAGGTTGAGTACAATTCTTGGAACTGGTATACAGCAGTAAATAAAACAATATGTTATATAACTGCATGGGAATTATATTCTAGTGGTGAGAAGGTAATCTTAAAAAAATAAGAACTGTATACATCAGTATAAAAATTACAATTTGTGGTAAGTACCTTGAGGTAAAGAAAGCATAGTGAAAGTTACTCACAACAGAGTCAGACACCAGGAGACTTCCACAAAGCAGCTTTGTAGAAGGCCAAGCATAAGATTAAGTTGGGATGTTTTTTTGTTGTTTCATTTTTCTTTTCCTAACTTGACTTGAAGGACTAGGGTACATTTTCAAGCAAGTTGGGGATGTGCAATATTCCCAAGAATGGAGAAAGAAAATGAAAGCGAAAATGAAACCAAAAATGAATTTTCAATTGGTTTAGATAATGGGGAATATTAGACAATAGGAAAAAACTATGTTGCCTCAGTCTTGATTCCAATGATGGTATAGGTTTGAGGAGAAAGAATTGAGACCAGGTAAATTGGTCACCTCTAAAAATTCTACTTTCTTACAGTATTTCCAAAGGCTTTATACAAAGTTACTCTGAAAGAAATTTGCATTAGAGTCTATCAAGAAACCATAAAAGAAGCCAAAGTTATTGGTATAACAATCTAACTTCTCAATTTAACTATACATTAGCAGTAAATGCATTTTGCATTGCTTACCCAGACTGTCTAAAATATAACCTGTTATGTATTAAATAAATTTATAAATCTTAACTCCAAAAAAAGGCACAAATAGAAGGAGGCATTTTAGCATGAAGCACACACATTTGCAAATGGGCCCAATTATTTTAAAACAGTTTAATTTTGAAAAAGTAGAATGTATATGCATAAAAAATGGCATATTCTTTATACAGTTTTTAGTAACACCCACAATTCCATTTATAGAAGTCAATAGCTAAGCAATTGTGTAAGTAGGTTTTGAAGTCAGGTGTTTTGGGGTTTTTTGTTTGTTTGTTTGTTTTTTAATACAGAGTCTACAATTTCTTTTCTTGAATACAGGGTCTACAATTTCTTTTCTTGGTCACTTGTGCTCCCAAAGTGACCTTGAAGTTCATATTTCTCAACAATTTCTAAGTATTTCTGAATAGGATATTAAAAGTGCAAAAAACTAAGACCCAAGCTATCATACCATTCTGCAGACGAATAGCATATCAAAACATATTGGTTTTCAGTATCATATCAGCAAAAATGTAAATTTTGAGAACACATTATGTCGATTTGCGAATTTAGAGTTAAAAGGCATTTTCATGCATTGTTGATAGAAATGAGAATTCATAAAATCCCTATTGAGGTGAAGTTGGCAAAATCTATAGAAATTATACTTTGATCCAACAATTTTACCTTTGAGCTTGAAGTGCCCTTTTTCTTCTGAGAAAGAAGCCCTTTTGTGATAACTCTGCTCAGCTCTTACAAGCCATCTCTATGTTTTCACCAACTGCTTAGTCACGGGCTCAGATCCCTTTTGAATCATATACTTACGGTTTTTGACCTTCATTATTACCTGGAAATCCTGGCCAGCCGGCCCAGTTCGCTTGATGAGACTCCCTTAAGTATAAGCATTAGCCTGAAGTCTGAATTTATCATGACCTTTTTACAATGAGCTGTAGCAGTAAGTTATTGCTACTCAGTTGCCAGACTTATATCCTCTCCTTTCTCTTTATTCAGTGCTGTTGGGAGGTCTTAGCATGCCTTCTAATTTAGCTTACCCAATATATGATACTTTAAAAAATGAATTATATTGTGCCCTGTAATGCACGGTACAGCATAAGGTAAGGAAATGAATATTTTTGAAATATTTTCTACAAGCTAAGTCCTGTACTAGCAGCGTTTATAGATACTGTTTGGTTCTATCTTTATTGCAGACCTGTGGTGTAGATGTTATTTTCATTTTTTTTTCTGTTGAGTAAACCAAGAACCAGAGAAGGTACCTTTCTTAAGGTCATATGCTTAAGATTACACTGTGATTAGAGTCAGCTCTCTTGACTTTCAGTGTAGTACCTTTTTTTTTTTTTTTTTTTTTTGAGTTGGAGTCTCACTCTGTCACCCAGACTGAAGTGTAGTGGCCGCTCCCGGCCACCGCAGCCTTGACCTGCTGGGCTCCGGCGATCCTTCCACCTCAGCCTTCCGAGTAGCCGGAATTACAGGCATGCACTACCACGCCTGGCTGATTTTTTGATTTATTGTAGAGATGAGGTCGCGCCAAGTTGCCCAGGCGGGTCTTGAACCTGCAGGCTCAGGCAATCCACTCACCTCAGCCTCCCAAAGTTGCAGGATTACAGGCTGAGCCACTGAGCCCGGCTTGTAGTGCCATTTTTAATTAAACTTCGTGGCCTCTAAACCACCTCCTTGTTAATCAGAAAGAGGTATTCAGTCAAAAGTCCATTTCTATTTCAGCAGCTTCAGTGAACATAGAATTAATACATTTTCCATATGACTATTTTGTAACTCCCAGATGCCATATAAATTAGTTGTCAAATGGCTTCAACATCTTCTAAATATTCCTCTATATTTTGTTACATTAGCCCTTTGTGTTTGTTTTGTTTTTGTTTCCTACCATATCAAATCTAGATCAAAGTCAAAACATGGTACTTTCTTCATTTATGGAACATCCTAGATTATTTTTCTTTGTAAATCAGTTATGTGCTATGCCTTTTCTGGGTCTGAAACACAGCCAATCTGTATTTTGGCAGCAGGTAAGTCCCTACAAATGGAACTTGCCATCTGTTTGATAGCTAAGGATTTGAAGCTTTGTTTGTCAAAAAAAAAATTTGATCTGTATTGATAATTACAGATTTGTATGACCAATTTTAATGTTCACGAGTTTAGAGAATATAACTAAAATGACTTTGTTCTTCATCTTAGACTTTTAAATTTAGATTTCTCCTATCTCTTAATACAAGTTCAGTTGATATGGTTTATTCCATCAAGTATGAATACTTGGTTTGGGGCACTTTCAATTCAGATGTCCCATTTCTGCCTTAAATTTACTCAGTGTAAAAGCTACTTTTCAACTATACAGGAAGATCAAAATTTCTTCCTTTGGTTATTTTAGTCTTTACTATTTTCATTAAACAGAAATTCATTAAATGTCTACATTTTGGTTGGCACTAGCAATCACTTGGGTTGTAATGTTGCATGAAAGTGGAACAGTCTCTGCCATGGTAAGGCTTACGTTTTAGTGGTGGCAGGGAGTAAGGAGGGAGAAAGAGACAAAGGAGCATGTAACGAAAAAATAATTTTTATACTTTAAAACATTTTTAAAGAAAAAACATGGGGCAAATGTGATAAATCAAAGTGATGCTTGTGTAAGTGTGTCTCTGCGTGTGAATGAAAGTTGGAGAAGGAGAACCATTGTACACAGAGATGATCAGAGGAGCATTTTTCAGAAAATTTCATTAGAGCTTAGATTTTAAGAAGAATTAGAGGTTAACAATTAGCAGAGAAGAAAATTCAAGGGACAAAAAAAAGGAGACAGTACAAAGGCTAGCAAAGAGCTAGGCGAGAGATGATGATGGCCTAGTATAAGCAGAGGACAAATTAAAAATGTAATTTGAGCCGGACTCGGTGGCTCAGCCTGTAATCCCGTGCCTTTGGAAGGCTGAGGTGAGTGAATTGCCTGAGCCCGCAGCTTCGAGACCTGCCTGGGCAACTTGGCGAGCCCTCATCTCTACAATAAATCAAAAAATTAGCCAGGCATAGTAGCATGCACCTGTAGTTCCAGCTACTTGGAAGGCTGAGGTGGAAGGATCGCTGGAGTCCAGCAGGTCGAGGCTGCAGTGGCTGGCAGCAGCCACTGCACTCCAGTCTGGGTGACAGAGTGAGACTCCAACTCAAAAAAAAAATGTAATTTGAAAATAAGATTATCATAATTTCAGGAAGATCTGGATATGGAGATGGGAGCAATGATGATTCAAGGATGATCTGAATTGGTGGTTATGACCAGTATCAGGCTGCATTCACAAATAAATACTGAAACCACATAGTTTCAAACTATAAGGTTTATTTCTTACTCATATTACATGTCCATTTATGGGTTGACAGGGGATTCTGCTCATCAAGATCACTCAGAGATTTGGGCTGATAGAGCAGCCATCTTCCTGAACCCCAAAGACCAAGGTTCTAAAGAAAAAAAGAGCTTTTCAGTGTCTCACATCACCTGCCAAATACTGTATCCTGGAGGTGACCTAATAATTTCCACACATAACTCATTGGCCAAAACTAACTACATAGTGCCATCAAACACAAGAGTCCAGAAAATTCAACCCTATGCATGCTTAGAATGCAGGGAGTTGTAAAATATTTAATGACTGTATCAATGATGAATGCTATGTTCCTCTTTTTTTTGTAAGATCTTATTTTTATTTTTAAGAAAAACTTGAAAATTTTGCTGAAAGCTATGGTCACACTGTTCAGATGTAACATTGAGTTCCTGGACTATAAATAATTTCATGTCCAGGAGGTTCACTTGTTAGGACAACCACTTTATGATGATGTCTTCAAGATATGCCATAGACCTACTTTAGACACCACCATTTATATTCAGATTATTGTCTGTGCTGTTATCTGTATTATTGCAGATATGATGAAGAATAAAAGATAGAACTTGGCATTCGTGGTCCTGACGCTTTGTAAAGTGTAAAAATTGTCTTTTCTAATTTATCTGCACTTCTGAGTCCATTTTCACAGAACTCAAACCCTTTAAAATATTACATTTCAGGGAGATCATCTCTGTAGCATAATGGACTATAACTGTCTCAAGACATAACCTGGATTCATCTTGCTTATCACTATATTCACTTACATATAGAACAACACCTAGCACAAAGTAGCATATTGCTGTAGTAAATATCAATAGGAGTATTTTAATATGCATCATATACATACAATATACAATATATTCAATAGACAATGTATACCCATGTAGAATGTGATGCTAACATTCCAAGATACAGACTATATTTGTGCTGTTTCGTGTAAAATGTAATGGCATACAAACTTGTATGTGAAATGCATAGCATATTTTTATATACATATTTTGAGTGCCTACTGTACTCTAGACATCATGTTAGGTGATTTAGCTTCGTCATATTTACTCCTTACAACAATGATATGTTTTGAGTATTTTATTTCCATTTTACAGAAGAGAAATCTAAAGTTTAAACCTACTTCTGGCATGAAGGGATGAATGTTATGGCATAGTTCTTGGATTTTATTCCAGTGCTGCACTTTGTATGTTGCATGTCCATCAGTGACATGGTGTTTTATTAGCAGCCAGTGGACCAAACACTTCCTGGATTATCAATTTTACCTAAAATATGTCTTATTAATAGATATAGTACTGTATAAAATATAAAATGTTTACATTCTCAAAAGAAAATAAGGAACTTCAATGAGATATTTAAAACTTTAAAGAAGTTTAAAGTCTACTATTTGTTATGTCAATTGCTCGCATCATTACTATAACACATGTAAATCAGGTAGGCATTTAATTCAGTTATATTAAAGAAAAAGTAAAATACCAGGGGATTATATAAACCAGAGGCAGGGGTTTTACTCATCACGTGATGAGAAATCTAGAGTGAGTCAGGTAGTGTAGTGCTGCCATGAGACTCTGTGATATCACCAGACCCAACTCCTACCACGGTACACAATCATCCCATCCTATGCTTGTAAACTTCCTATGCTTTGTAACTTCGTGGTCAAAACATGGCTCTTATTGTGCTTCATCAATTTGTCTATGTCCCAGAAACAAAGGAAACTGAAAAAGAAAAAAAGAAAAAAAGTCTTAGGGATAATCCAGGCAAATTCGGCCCATTTTAGGCAATTTCATAGAAGCATCAACCAAAAACTTTTTTTAAAACTTATTTGTCATAATTGTTTCACATCGGAAAACTTAGCTCCGAGGAAAGTTGGAGAAACTATGTTTTTAGCTGAGAAGTTGAAACCTTTGATAAAATTTGGATTGTGTTAGGAAATAAGTGAGAACTAGATACACTGGGTAGGTAACAGTTACCCACCAAAATAATAATCTGAATATAATTGATGACTAGGATGTGTCTCCATCATACCTGTAGACATGCCATTGGTCATTGCAGAGTGGTTACCCTAAGAATTAAGTGACCTGGAAATGAAGTGGGTTTTAGTTGAAAGGTATAAGAAGGATTGCTCTAATTCTTAGCAATATATGCCACTTGGGTGTCCCTTGCCCTTACAGTATCTGTTGACTGCTGCTTTGACTTGCAAGTAGATCATTGATTTATTCCTCCATAACCCGAACTGAGGCTACATATGTCTGAAATCACTACAGATATTTAAGCTGGGAATTCTCCATTTTTCTGCTGACCCTGTGAATGTTCTCTGTCTGTTGTTGGAGCATTTACAGTGAAAGTTATTCTCTTAATTTCTGAGAATTTGGATGAAATAATTTAACTGTTGGGTGGTTTTTCCTGGACCATGAATATATCAAATGCAATTTAGTCAAGAGAACTCTACTATAGGCAAATGGCATTAGAGGAAGCTCAAATTGGTTTAATTTTGCTGCTCTGAGAGGCAAGCAATAGTGGCTTGACTGCTACCCCTCCTGCCCCGCCCGCCCCCCCCCGAAAATTAGAGTCTCTGAACCAAGGCTGACGGGACTGTCCTCTCCCCCGATGCTTTTAAAAATTATTATTACTTAATCATACCGTGATCATGTGTGAACCAGGCCCTACTGGTAATGGGGAAGGACAGCACCTTGCTTTTGAAATGTTCTTGTTTACTGGAAAATACATGAGATGCTTCTCAGTATATATATCCCAAGATTCAAAGACTCAGCACCAAACTCTGTGATGTTTTCAAGCCTAGCTATTTTAAGGGAAAACAAAGTTCACTTTTCACAGTGGATGCAGAGTTCAGTTATATCCTATAATCTAGTGTTTTCAATGTACCCAAATCCCACCAGAAAATGTAGAATTTGAAGGGCACAGGAAACATGCACAGTCAAAAGTCTTTAGATTAAAATCCATTATGAAGCTGAAAACTCCATAATTAACAATGTAATATTTCATCTTTCATAGAAACACGGATAATTAAAATGGACCAACCACTAACAACTCAAAGGAGCAAACAAGGCAAAGATAGCCTCACAGTGCCCCCTAGCAAACATAACAAAATTCCTTTCTACAACATTGCTTCTTTGTTATCATAAATCTGGCTCAAATATTCTGAAGCCACAGTCCAGACATTTTTGGGGTCCTATCACTATTGAAACAATTTGATAAATTATTGAATGATATGGCCTTATCCATTTACTATTATATCAACCAACCAGAATAATATTCTTTGATTGCAATCTGCCATTATTCACTTATATGACTGACTTCTTTCTTATCCCCATCTTTCTTTCCTTCCTTTTTCATTTCTTCCTTTTAAAAAAAAATGTACATAGCCTGTAATCTTGAAACTAAAAGTAATAAAAGTGGAAAAAAAGCTAATAATAAGATTCAAAGCTGTTTTCTCTCTCCCGGAAATTCATGTGTTAACCTAAATCATCACTCAGTCCTGCCAAGCAGACTATTTTTATATAAGACTAGATGAATTTTACAGTCTATTTATCTTACACGTTATAATTAAATGGCCTCTACCTTGTGTCCTGTCCCAATTCCACCATCTTATAAAATGTTTCTTTTCACATTTTTCTTTTGATTAAGAATGAAAAATTGTTTCAGGGAAGGAAGTGGAAATATGTGAAAGTCACAACACAGCATAGCAATTTTATTTTTCAACTCGGATATGTCCTAAGCTTTTCATACAGGTCAGCTGAGTTTTTCAATGCTGTGAGTGATTACTAATTCCGGTCGGTTTTCCCTGCAAAGCTGAAGGTGAAGAGAGAGGGAGACATTTTGTGACAACCAGAAGATTGATAGAGGCATAAAACAATAATGTTCAATTCTGAGTAAGTCAACAGAAATGTTAAAAATTAGCTAACAAAAATTGTTACAAAAATTGTAGAGTGGAAATAATAGGTAGATGACATTTGATTAAATATTTAATTAGGCTAAATACACACAAGCTTCCTAATTTTAAATGTGCTCTGTAGAATTGTGTTCTACCAAAATGAAGTCAAGAAACAATTTTAACAACACTATATTTTGATGATATTTAATTGCTGACTTGGTCAGACCAAGCATGTCATCCAATATTACCTTCAAACCAAGCCACATTTCATATTGCTATTCCAGTTATTAGGCCCAGTTTTGAAGATGGAGTGGTGCTTAGTATACAAATTTCCCCTGCTTATTCAGAATGTTGACTTGTTAACACTTTGCCTTCTAGATTAATTTAAATGACTTTGGAGAAGTTTACCCATTGGCACTCAGGGACCAACATAATTGCATTAGCGTCTACGCTTGTCAACGCTGATGTTCAAGAAGAAAATACAAATAGCAATGATGCTTTTCTGGACAATGTCAGCTCCAGGAGAACAGGGAACACCCACGATTAGATGATGAAACTTAGTGCATTTGGGAGATAGCAAGCTCCTGAGGGAGTCCCAGCACCTTGTCCAAGCAGGTTTTGATGCAGAAAATTTATTCACACAAATGAATTAATATTACCATTTCCATTTCCACTGACTCAGTGAGCTAAAGAATCCTGCAATTCCAAATCACTAAAAAATGGTAAAAAGAAATGCATGGGTGAAAAAGGCATTTTTAAAGGTTTCAAAATAAGAACTTTAAACTTTTGCATATACATTTGAAAGCACATTCATTCCAGGTACAGAAAGTTGCCACCATGGGACTCATAGCTTCCCTTCCTATATGTCACAACCTGTTATATTTTACTGGCAATACGTTTATTATTTCTGCTTGGCCTTGACTCCTCCAAGACAGGATCTGAATTGTAGTCAAATTTGTATAGAAAGCATAGTACTTGGCACAATGTAATTGACACATCATTATTTCATGAATTGGATTAAATTGAATTAAGTTAATGCCAGTAAATATTTCTATCCAATCAGCCATTAAAGACTGGTGACTTGTAGCAGGCAACACAAAGACACTAGGTAGCCCTGACTAGGTATTCTTTTAAAAAATTAGTTTGGTGGTTTTTATTAAAGCTGATATTGGAATTTTATAAGCATATTAATAAATAGTTAACTGATTCCACATTTCTCCTCAACCACAAAGGGAACTGGGTACCTATTATACAATAATCTTCAACATCCAAGTATCCTCTCTTAAATATAGCATAAAATAAGCTATCCCTACAGAGACCACTTGTGAATGTACTTTGTTTTAAAAGCACATCTATCTTGCAAATCAGTGTTACAGGTGCTATATTTCAGAGAGCAATTAACCTCTAAATATTTCCAGAGCACCTGACACTCAGCAAGTGCTTTTCTTGGCATGTGGCGCACTAAAATAAAAAAAAAATCATGATTGCAAGGTCAAATCATAATCAAACAAACAGGAATGCTAACACAAAGTAACCAAATAAAGGCACTTGAAAGAATTAAGAAGAAATCTTCTGAGGTAGATGAAGTGGTCTGTGTCATGATTAAGCGGTGAGTTCAAAGCTGGACCCCTGAATCAGGAGAGAGGATTTAAATTAGACTCTTTGTGTACTGATGTGGGGTGCCTCACCCCTGTGGCTACTACTCGGAACAATATGCCGGAAATAGGCTTGAAGGGACCTAAGCAAGTCATGAACCACTTACAGTGAAAACAAAGAGAAAGAAACTAGAAATGATGTGAAATGCTGTCAGTGTAACTGGTAAAACCTTAAAAGAGAAGAGCCACTGCACCAATGTCATGACACAGAGAGATGGTTTCCTCTGATAATGCATTTCTCAAAAGTAAACAATGCTATGGAGTGGAACACAATTCTTCCGTAAGCCCTAGTGATCAAAAGCATCAATAGTAATCCTTGGAGTATAGAAAAGTTATGTGATTCTTATCACATTGTCCCCTACTCATTCTCCCACTGTGTATGACACACACACACACACACACACACACACACACACACACACACACACTTTCTCTCAGGGCTAGGTTGATATTACAAATGGAAATACATAATGTTTGGATTATAATCAATTTAGTTAAGCTTGTTTACCAATCCAACTAATATCTTTAGCAAATTCTTCAAAATCTGGACAGCAATCAATCCTCTGGAAGGGTGCCATACATTCAAACCCCCATACCAAATTCTTACCCACCTCCTAATGATACAACAAAATTCTTCCACTTTAAAAATTTTGTTTACAAGAAATAAAGATATGAAGCAGGATCATTTTCTTGAGCACATATGGAATATTTTGTCTCAAAACCATGAGTAGCATAAAAATGATCTACTTTTATGTTAGTAGATGAAAACATTGCTCCCGGGGGTACTTATTTATTTCTAAAATTGTTTTTTATTTTATATTAAAGTAATAAATGCACATAATTATAAAGCATGTATTTTCCAAAAGTTTATAACATAAATAGTACTTCCCTTTACTTTTTATTCTATTACTCAAACTTATCCCCAGAAGGTTTTAATTCTTTGGACTTTTTCTATTTAAATCTATCTTAATATTTAAAAATAATTGGTCATACTATTGGCCAATAATTACTATTTCTTCAATCATTAATTTTGGATGTTATCAGTTTATTTTTATTACAGTAATTAAATTCACTCTGCACCTAGTCAGAAACACACACACACATATGTGTGCACACACATACACACAAACATATACACATACACCTTCTTTCCTATCACATCCTCCCAATGTAGTTATAAGTTAATTTCTTAGCTAAAAATCAGAGTTTACTTTATTTAATATGACTCTGTAATATATACTATAATTGTGCTTATCTTGTACATTTTCCTCTATGAAATTAATAAATGCCTTGTTTCTCTTATTTTTCCCATTTTCTTTGGAATCATTACTGTATTTCCAAAATGTTCCAACAGATCTTTTAATAAATATAAATGTACTAATTTGTCAATTAATATATTTTCCACTTAACCAGATAGAATCCGTTTTTGTTGGGCTGGGGGTCATGATTGCTGTAGAAGGCCTTCACTTTGCCTTCTACTCAGGTCTGCATCAACTACTTTCTAGGTATCCTGCATCCTATATAGTAGTCAGATAGTATTCCACTGCTCTATTACTTTGGATCCTTCCTTTTACTAGATCTCATGACCTTCTCATTCTTAGTTTTCTCCTTAGTTTTCTTAAAGCATATCCTATAGCAGCTTCCTGAAAGGATGGTCAAGGGAGATAAATTTTATGAACTTGTATACCTAAAAAATGAAGTTATTTTCATGTCGTACTTAATAGACAGTTTACCTGGGTATAGAATTCTGGGTTGAAAATACTTTCAAATTTTTTTTAAAAAGTTGCTTTCCTTATTTTATAACATCCTGTATTTTTATTAGAAAATCTGCAGGCAGTTGGATTCTATTTTATTATATTTGGTCAAATTTTTGTTTCTGATAATGATTGTTTTTCTCATATTAGAAGTATCTAGGATTATCTCTTTTTCTTAAATGTTTTTGGATTTCCTGATAGATGTAATTTTTTTTCCTTTTTTAAAAAAATAAAGATGTGGGGTACAATTCAGGGTTAGGTATACAAACGTTGATTATGCAGGTACCCTTGTTGATGAGGTATGCTATTCCCTCCCCTAGCAGTTTCCCTCAACTGTCAATCCCACCACCCTCTCCCCCGACCCCGACAGTTTCCCACTACTGCCAAATCCTTTCTTATAGTATTAATTGCTCAAGGTCCACTTATGAGTGAGAACGTATGGCACTCTGTTCTTTGTTTCTGTGACACATCACTGAGTATGATCGACTCTAAATTCATCCAAGTTGCTGCGAAATCCATATATTTGTCCTTCTTTATGGCTGCATAATATTTCATTGTGTATATGTACCACATTTTTTTATCCAGTCCAGTTTCGATGGGCAACATGGTCGGTTCCATGTGATGAACCTGATCTTGGCTGGATAGGAAATTCTTGGTTGAAATTGTTTATCTTTGAGGACTTTTAATATAGGGCTCCATCCCCTTCTTGCTTGTAGTGTTTCTGCTGATAGACCTGCTGCTATTCTGACCCTGTTTGGTAGTCTGACCTTTCTCTCTTGCTGCCTTTAGGATTTTTTTTGTGTGCCTACTTTATGTAGGCATATTACTATGTGTCTAGGGGTTGGTCTTCTTTTTTGATGTCTTGTATGAGTTCTCTGTATATAGTGTGCTTGGTTGGTCACATCTCCGGTGAGATGGGGAAAGTTTTCTTGGATTACCTCCTGGAATACTTGCTCCAAGTTGTTCTCCATTTCCCTTTCTTTTTCTGGGATACCAATCAGATGCAGGTTCGGCCTCTTGACATAATCGCACATCTCTTGTAGGCTTTGTTCTTTCTGAGTCTTCTTTCTATGTTTTTTACAGATTGAGTTAATCCCATGTTCTGGTCTTCAAGATCTGAGATTATTTTTTCAGTTAGATTAATTCTGCTTTCCATGTTTGTCATCTTGTTATTTATTTTCTGGGTGAAATTTTTTATTGCCAAAATCTCTGTTACAGGTTATTTCAGTGTTGCATCTTATCTCTCTTAAGTCTTATTCACTCTTTCCATCCATTTCCTAATCCCTGTCATATTCTGGGGCCAGTAATTGATGATTTCCATTGTTTGGGCACCAAGGTTTGATTTTTCGGGAGTATTGTCTTTGGTACAATTTCAAGTGTCTTCCTTTGTTTTTTCCTCAATTATGACAGATCTCTTGTTTTTCTCTTTAGTTCTGTTATTCAGTGTCACTGGGAGAGGCTTTCCTTTCTGATGTTTGCTCAATCCTTTATTCTTCTCTGATCTGTTCTATTTTGCAATAGGACAGTGAATGGGAAGTTTGCTATCTCTTGTAGATTTTGAAATTCGAATAAAGTAGGGTATGGGCACTAGGATTCAGAAACGACTTGGAAATTACAATGTTCACTTATTGTGGTTAGTGTTTCCTGAGACACACTCCCCACCACCACTCTATATGATGATGCAAAGCAGGAACCAATGGAAAAAACAATTGAACACACACACACCCCAAAACAAACTGGAATAACAACAAAGTGAAACAAAACGAACGCCACCAAAATACCCCAAGAAAACTCAAACACACACACACACATGCCTAGCATAAAGTGAAGAGTGAGGAAAAACAGAAAGACTGGAGGAACAGAAAAAAATAATGGAATTCAGGTCAATCCCTCACACATATATTGACACACACCTTAAACCATAAAAAATGAAAATAAAAAAACCCAGAAGAACAAAAGAGTAAAAAAACAACCCAACAACAACAACATTGAAAGATGAACACTCAATCATTCACATACACACATAAACAAAAAATAAAATAAAAGAAGAAAGAAACAGAAATAGAAAAGAAAAAAAATATTTGGAGGAAGCAGATCAAACCCTCACATACACATTCATGCACAAAGAAAAAAAAAAAAATATATATATATATATTGAGTTGGAGTCTCACTTTGTGGCCGCTCTCGGCCACTGCAGCCTCGACTTGCTGGGCTCTGGTGATCTTTCCACCTCAGCCTTCCAAGTAGCTGGAACTACAGGCACGGTTACCACACCGGCTAATTTTTTTAATTTATTGTAGAGATGTGGTCTCGCCAAATTGCCCAGGCCGGTCTCGAACCCGCAGCTCAGGCAATCCACGCACCTCAGCCTCCCAAAGCGCGGGATTACAGGCTGAGCCACAGAGCCCGGCAGGAAAAATATTTTTAAAAATAAATGAACAGGCTCAGCCTGTAATCCCACACCTTTGGGCGGCTGAGATGAATGGATTGCCTGAGCCCACAGGTTCGAGACCGCCTGGGCAGCGAGACCTCATCTCTACAATAAATCAAAAAATCAGCCGGGCGTGGTGGCGCGTGCCTGTAATTCCGGCTACTCGGAAGGCCGAGGTGGAAGGATCGGAGCCCAGCAGGTCGAGGCTGCGGTGGCTGGGAGCAGCTGCTGCACTCCAGTCTGGGCGACAGAGTGAGACTCCAACTTAAAAAAAAAAAAAAAATAGATGAACAGTCAAAATAATTTTCAAAAATCGTTTAAAATTTTGAAAAAAACCCTGCCCTCTTGTGGCAGGCTCTGTAATTGTTCCTCTAATCAGGTCTCTCCTACAGAGCCACCTCTTTCACTCTCTCCTCAGTGTCCAAAGCAGGCAAGGAGGCGGGGCATGAAAGTGGCTGGGGCTGCAGTCCTCCCCTCACACTCTCCTGTGACCAGGGAGATCTCCATCGGTGGGGACAGGATTGTCTCTTGCCCGAGTATGTACTCGCAGGGGGTGTCCCAGCCCAGCCTACCCTGGAATAGAGCTTTCCTATTGCAACTGACATCCAGGCTCTGCCTGGTTTTGTCCCTCTCAGTCGTGGCCCAGCTGTGTGGGTCTGGTGTTCAGAGGATTTCTGGGAAGGAGGGGGGTTGGGTCAGCCCCAGAATCACCACTGATCTCTTTGGAGTTCCTCCTCCTTTTCTGGCCACTCCCATTTTCCAGCGGCTGGATGGGGTAGGGGTTGGGGTGCTTGGAACTCAGCATTCCTCAGGTCCCTCTGAAGTTTGTGCTTTCAGGATATTACTTCTGGGTCACCATCAGTCCCTGAGTAGTTGATCTGCCAGTCACAGAGATCAGGTCTGTCGCTCTGTGGTGAGCAAGTTGGAGCACTTTCCTGCCCCACCTTCAAGATGGTGGTGGGTGCCTCTCTTGACCTCTTCCTTAGGACTTTGCCTCTGGACTCCCTCCTCAGGCCCTGCTGCCAGTGCCCTGTGGGCGCTGAAGTGGTGAGGCAAAGTCAGGAGCCCAGAGTCTCTCCCCTGCTGCACCAGTGAGGGAAATATTTTCTCCCCACCACTTTTGTCCATTAAAAAAATAATAATAATGGCACTTGCCTTCTGCAATCTGGGAAGAGCCGGGACGAAGCAGAGAAGCTCCAGCACCAGCTGTTGTACCAGGGGCCTGGCCACTTGCTCACGAGCTCCCGCTTAGACAGTCTTTTCCAGCATTTTCTTCCCAGGGAGGGTTTGTTGATTAAAGAAAAAGAAAAGAAAAGAAAAAGAAAATGGCACTTGGCTTCTGCATCCTGGGCATTGCTAGGGTTCAAGCCCAGCAGCTGTGGCACCAGCTACTGCCCCAGGAGAGCCCTGGCCACCAGCTCCCAAGGCTTCACTCAGTCTCACTCACATGCCCACTTGCACACCAGCACTTACACAAAATTTTCCATACACTAATTCAGTCACACGGGGACTTGCATTGTCTGACTGGCTTGGCACCATCTTCCTGACCTCTCTCTACATGTACATTTTTTGCTGTTGTTTTCATTTTACTCATGTGTCATACAACGGACTTTTCTAATCTAAAGTTGTGTGCTCTTCAGCTCTAGACATTTTCTTATAATGTTTTTGATAATTTTTTCTTTAATTTTATATTTTGTTTGCCATTTTGCTAACTCCTTACAAGTGGAACTCATTAAATAATTACTTTTCTCTTTTATCAATCATTTTTCTTTTAATATTTTACATTCAATTTTCAGAGGCAACTTCTTTAACTTAGTCTTTCAATTTTTATATTGAATTTTAAATTTTTCTCACGATATTTTTAAATTTTACAAATCTTTTCTTATTTTTGGATATTTCTTTTTCATAGTGCAACTTCTTTCATGTCACGGAGGAAATTAATATGCATGTCTTAGACATTCCCTTCTATTTCTTGCATTGTGCCAGTTTACTGTAGATCTTTTATATATTTTTTTCTCTCTCTCATTTATATTGCTTTTTCTCTCAGAGGACACTATATACCACATACCTGTTTTAGACACAAGTACAAATTTAGTACTTTCTTTCCTGCATGTTTATATAACATGAATACCATGACTGATAGAAGAGGGAAAAAAAATAAAAAAAAGAAAAGATCTAGGAGGAAGCAGCTTAGAACAAAATTTGTCTTATTCAGTTATGTGGTTATGTGAGTGTCCCAGTTCCCCTCATTTACTAATCACTACTTCAAACTTATAAATATCAAATTCACCTATAGATAAAAAGCCCAAACATATAGTTATAGAAATTTAGTTGAAATGAGAAAAATAAAAAAGACCTATGCCACTGATTCTATGACTATATAATATTAACACTCAAAGCAAATTTACAATGGCTGGTGAGGCTATTTTCCATGATTTTGGGGGTACTTTTGAAGAAAATTTGTACATACTTTTCCCTCTTATTTTATTCCAACTATGAGCCAATCCTTTTTTTCTTCTTCAGAACACCTACCAACCAACCAACAGTAGACACAAAAGAATGAGAATGAGAAGATGGAATACAGGGGCATCAAACTTAAAGTGAAAATTGGAGTAATGGAGCCTGGTAGTGTCTTTCTACAGCTGTTGACAATTAATAGAGGTTGCATTGATATAAAGAGGTTGCATTGATATAAACACTAGGGTGTTGATTATACTTGGTATTTGAGAAGCCAACTAGCAATAAATGTGAATGTGGAGTTAAACTTTTGTTATCAAATCCTATTTGAAATTCAATCAAACCTTGTGAAATTGTTCTGGCACTAGCCAGTCAGTACAGATCAAAAAACCCTGTCATTTCTAACAGGATACCCCAGCAACTCCATTCAGAGCAGGCCCTCAGAAGTGCTCATGGTAAACAGCAGTGCTCATGGTAAAGGATTGTGCTCAGTAATTACTTTCCAAAGGTAGAGGTAGTAATTTAAACTACTCAAAAGCTTAAGCAGATTAAAACTGAGGTAAGACCCCCTGCCAAAAAAAAAGATTATCCGTTCTTCTTTGAACCAACTAAGACACTTTTCATTCTTTCTTCCTCTCATTTTTGCATGCATACTCCATCTCCCATTGCTTCTCTTATTCTACTACTCTTGTTATATTATTTCATACCTCCATCTCTTCTTCTCTTCTTCTTCTCTCCTTTTTCTTTATTTCCCTTATGTATGCCTTCCTCCTGTTTTCTGTTTGTATCTTTTTTTTTTTTGAGTTGTAGTCTCACTCTGTCGCCCAGACCGGAGTGCAGTGGCATGCTCCCAGCCACTGCAGCCTCAACCTGCTGGGCTCCAGGGATCCTTCTGCCTCAGCCTTCCAAGTGGCCTAAACTACCGGCGTGTGCTACCACGCCTGGCTAATTTTTGATTTATTGTAGAGATGAAGTCTCACCAAGTTGCCTGGGCAGGTGTTGAACCCACAGGCTCAGGCAATCCACTCACTGCAGCCTCCCAAGCGCTGGTATTACAGGCTGAGACACCGACCCCTGCCTTTGTTTATATCTTTCCTGTACTTTCTGTCCCTCTTTTCTCTATTAAGTCTTTCTTTAACTTTCATTTTGTAGCTGCCATAACATCAATATATGGATTTAAAATGTGTGTGTGCTTGTGGGTTACATTTATGTGAGCATTTAATCACATATTCATTGACCATAAGCTAGTATTTTTTTATTTTCTAGAATTAGAAAGTTGTAATCTAAACTTCTCCCCTCATACTTTATAAAATGAAACCTTAACTATTTTAATTATTTCAAACATCTAAATGATTCTTAACTAATTTGCTTAATATATTTATTGGTTAATATATACTATTTTTTTATCCCTGTTTAGAGCATTTCATAAAATCCAAAGAAATATGACCAGTTCTCTTTGCTATGCATATTATAGAGTATATTTCATTTAATAGGTATGAAATAGACTGCTGTATAAAAAATACTAATTATTCATATTTATCCCAATCTTTTCACTATTTGTAAGATGAGCTGCTATAAATTCATGGAAAGGAATTCTTATGAACTTTTCTAATAGAAAATAGTATTTTTTTCTAAATTCTTCATATTAGTGCCATAGAAAACCAGAAGTATTATTTCATAAAAAAGGACTGAGACTTTGCATATGTTGCTCTCTCTGTCTGGAACGTTTCTGTCTACATAGATTATTTCTTAGCTTCACTTAGAATTCTGCTCAAATCTCATATAATCAGAGAAACAATCCATTGCATCTAAGTAACAGCACCCAAAATCCCATCCCTACCTGCGGTATTTCATTGCAGTGTCAATTCCAGCTTAATTGCAGGAAAGAATCAGTATATTCTATTATTTTTGAAAATATTTTATTTTATCTTAAAGTTATGAGTACAAGTCAGGATTGCATACACAAGTGGTTTAGGTACTGGTGACATTCTGGACCTTTCATTGGACCTCACTTCACCTGGATTAGGATCAGTCACCCTCATTGACGTTATGTGCCCACCCCCATCAGCAGTGTCCTACTAATGCCAATCCCTTTTTTGTAGCATTATAATAGATCTTCAGGGTCCACTTATAAGTGAGAACATGTGGTACTCAGTTCTTCGTTTTTGTAATAGATCATTGAATATGATAGACTCCAAATCCGTCCAAGTTGCTGCAAAGTTTATAATTTTGTCCTTCTTTGTTACATGCTGGGTAGTATTCCATCATGTAGATGTGCCACATTCTTTAAAAATCCAGCCCACTTTCAATGGGCAGCAAGTTTGATCCCATGTTTTTGCTATTGTGAACAGTGCTGCAATAAACATGCATGTACAGGTATCTTTTTGCAAAATGACTTGAGCTCCTGCAGATCTATTTCCAGAAGAGGGATTGCTGGGTTGTACAGAAGGTCAACTTCTAGTTCTTTTAAGAATCACCACACTGTTTTTCATTGAGGTTGAACTGGTTTGAACTCCCACCAATAGTGTATAAGTGTACCATTTTCTCCACATCCTCGCCAGCATCTGTTGTTTTTTGTTTTATTAATGATGGCCATTCTTGCAGGAGTTAGGTGGTATCTTAATGAGGTTTTGATTTGCATTTCTCTGATGATTAGTGAGGCTGTGCATTTTTTTGTGTCTGTTGGCTGCTCATATGTCTCATTTTGAGAAGTGTCTATTCATATCTTTTGCCCATTTTTGATAGGGCTGTTTTTTTGTTTTATTTTGTGTTTTTCCTTTCAACAAATTTGAATTCCTTGTGCATCCTGGATGTTAGGCCTTTGTCAGATATACCGTTGGCAAATATTTTTTCCCATTCTGTGGGCTGTCTCCCCACTCTCTTAATGGTTTATTTTGCTTTGCAGAAGCTTGTCAGTTTAATGAGGTCTTACTTGTCGTCTTATCTCTTGTGGCATGTACATCTGGGGTTTTGATCAGGAATTGTGAGAGAGGACTTAGTGAGATGCTGGCTAGGCAGAGAGACAGAAAGGGTCTCAAGGAGAAGTAACATCTGTGGGAACACCCCTGCACCACCCCCATTATATAACTAGCAATTGAAAATGTGGTTAATGTGGTTAAGAACATCCTTTTAAGCCAGGATGTTTTGTTAAAGGGACTTTTTGCCATTTGAATGCAGGCACAATAGCTTAACTAAGTGTCCTAACTTAACCTAAGCTTATTATAATATCATTTAGCATGACATTAGCATTGAGGTTTCACCCCCCCCCCCCAACCGGGCTTTTCTATGCTACTTCTGGGAAATAATCAAGGTGGAGTAACTTTGAACAAGGGCGTACATACACAATAAAGGCTGGAACCAGGAAACAGCCAGGAGGGTGAGAGGTGGGTAAGATGTAAATGCGAATGCCCCAGAAGGGAGAGAGAAAAACTCAGAAAACTCCTCCACTGTAGGTAATCCATTTGGGCTCCCTCTCTTTTTCTAGGGAACTTTGTTGCTCAATAAATTTTTATTTCATTCATCCTTTTGGTGTCTGTGTTCCTTAATCTTCTTGGTCATGATACAGAAACTGAGGTCGCTGGTCTAAACCAACAGTGGAGTTAAAAACTCCTGCAATAATTGGTTGTCTTTTCCAATTTCCATAAGAGTGTCTCCTGTGTTTTCTAAGATTCTTATAGTTTGGGATTTTACATTTAGGGCCTTGATCCATTTGGAGTTGATTTTTATGTATGGTGATAGGCAGTTTTGTGTTTGGTGTTTCAATCTTCTGCATGTGGTCAGCCAGTTTTCCCAGCAACATTTACTGAACAGGTTCTCCTCTCCCCAGTGGTTGTTGGTGGAGGCACTGTCAAAGATGAGTTGATAGAGAAATTGAGGCTTTGTTTCCAGAATCTGCATTCTGTTCCATTGCTCTATATGCCTTTTCTTATACCAATACCAGGTTGTCTTGATCATGGAAGCCATATAATAAAGTTTAAAGTCTGAGAGTGTGATGCCTCTAGTTTATTATTATTATTGTTGTTGTTGTTGTTTTTGCTGAGGATTGTTTTGGCTATTTGTGGTCGTTTTTATTTCCATATGAATTTCTGTATTGTTGTTTCCAGGTCTGAGAAGAATGATCTTGGTAATTTAATTGGTATTGCATTAAATCTGTAGATTGCCTTGGGTAGAGTGGACATCTTAACAAAGTTGAGTCTTCCAAGCCATGAGCATGGAATATTTTTCCATTTCTTTGTGTTTTCTTTGATTTCTTTGATCAGTGTTTTGTAGTTTTTGTTGTAAAAGTCTTTCACTTCTCTGGTTAAGAGGATGCCAAGGTATTTCATTTTTTGGTGTGGCTGTTGTGAATGGGGTTGTACTTTTTATTTGATTCTCTGCCTGTTTGTTGTTGGTGCATAAAATGTGACTGTCTTTTGCATGCTGATTTTATACCCTGAGACTCTGCCAAAGTCCTTTGTCAGTGCAAGGAGGCTTTTGACAGAGTCCCTTGGATTTTCCAGGTATAGGATCATATAGTCTTCAAAGAGGGAGAGCTTAATTTTCCCTTTTCCTATTTGGATATTCCTGACATCCTTCTTTTGTCTGATTACACGATCTAGGTCTTCCAATACTATGTTGAACAGGAGAGGTAAGAATGGGCAGTCTTGTCTTTTTCCAGTTTTCAGGGGAAATACTTCCAATTTCTGTCCATGTAGTAATGTGTTGGCTGTGGGTTTATCATAGATGATTTTTACTATTTTAAAGTATGTTTCCTCTATACCTAGGTGTTCAAGGGTTTTTATCAAGAATGGATACTGAATTTTGTTGAAAGCATTTTCTGCACCTAGTATTATAATCATGTGTTTCTTGTTTCACATTTGTTGATGTATTTCATTACATTTATGGTCTTGGGGATGTTAAATCAGCCCTGCATCCCAGGACTGAAGCCTACTTGGTCATGGTGGATAATTTTTTAGATGTGTTGTTGGATCTGATTTGCTAGAATCTTGTTGAGAATTTTTGCATCCATATTCATCAGGGATATTGATCTATAGTTCTCTTTCTTTGTTGGATCTTGCCCCTGTTTGGGTATTAGTGTAATGTTTGCTTCAAAAAATGTTTTGGGGCATTTTTCTTGATTGCCTCAAATATTTTCAATAGGATTGGTATCAGCTCCTGCTTATATGTTTTGCAGAATTCTGCTGGAAGTTTATCTGGTCCAGGGGTTGTTTGTTTGTTTGTTTACTGTGGTAGTTCTCTTATGACAGAGTCAATTTCTGAGGTTGTTATTGGTCTATTTAGGGTCTCCGTTTCATGTCTCAACCATGGAAGGTTGTGTGAAATCAGAAAGTCCTCCATCTTGTTTAGGTTTTCAAATGTGTTTCCAAACAGGTGTGCCTAGTAATCTCTGATAAATTTTTATATTTCTTCAGGGTCAGTTGCAATTTTATCTTTTGTGTTTCTGATTGTGTTTATTTGGGCTTTTTGTCTTTTACTTGGTCAGTCTGGCTAGGGGTCAATCAATCTTGTTTATCCTTTCAAAGAACAAGCTTTTTGTTCCATTGATTTTTTTCCATGATATTTTTGTCTTCTATGTCCCATATTTGGGCTTTTACTTTGGTGATTTGAACTCTTCTGCTGAAGTTAGGTTTTTGGTGGGCGTACCTTTTCAGCTCCTTTCGGTGATTTGTTAGGCTGCTGACTTGTGATCTTTCTATTTTCTTGATGTGTGTTCTTAAAGATATAAATTCCCCTGTTAGTACTGTTTTCGTGGCACCCCAGAGGTTTTGGTATGATATGTCTTTGTTTTCATTTGGTTCCAAGCATCTTTTAATTTCAATTTTTATTTCTGTGTTGATCCAGGAGTTGTTCAGCATTGTACTGTTTAATGTCTATATCTCTGTGTGTTTTGAAGGGAATCTTGTTGGTGACAATATTTATTCTATTCTACTATTCTAATATTCTACTGTGGTCTGAGAAGATGCATGATAGTATTTTGATTGTATGAAATTTTTTATACTTGACTTATGGCACAGGATGTGGCTGATCTAGGAGTATGTTCCATGTGGCAATGAATAGAATGTATATTCCATGGTTGTTGGGTGGAGTGCTGTGTAGGTATCTATTAAGTCCATTTGTTCAAGCATCAAGTTGAGGTTCTGGATATCCTTGTTGATTTTTTGCCTTAATGATCTATCAAGGATTGTTAGTGGAGTACTTAAGGCCCAAGTTATGATAGTGTTAGAGTCAATATCCTTATAGTTTACTTAGTAGTTGCTTTATAAATTCAGGTGCTCGTGGGTTGGATGCATATATATTTAGGAAGGCTATTTCGTGTTGATGAATTGAAACTTTTATCATTATGTAATGACCTTTTGTATCTTTTAGAAGTTTTTGATAGCTTGAAAGTTGTTTTGTTTGATATTAAAATCATGACTCCAGTCCTCTTTTGTTTTCCATTCACCTGAAAGTTTGTTTTTTATCTTTTAACTTTGAGTCTGTGGGTGTCCTTTGTAGTGAGATGAGTTTCCTGGAGGAAGCATATTGTTGGGATGTGTTTTTTAATCCCATTTGCCATTCTATGCCTTTTCAGTGGTCCATTGATTTACAGGCTGGTTATTAAAATGTGAGGGTTCAAGTTTTGGGTTAATATATGTGTGTGTTTTTCAATTTTGCAGTCATGAGATATGTTGTTTTGATTCCATGTTTTGCATTTGTGGGAAGTGCATGTTTGTTCTTTTTCTTTTTTTTTTTTTTCCTGTGCTGAATACCTTTTTTAGTGTCTCCTGTAGAGCTGATCTGAAAGTAGCATGATCTTTTAAGGTTTAGATGTCTGGGAAAGTTTTAAATTATCCTTTGCTGATGAAGCTGAGCTTCGCAGAGTAGGAAGTTCTTGGTTGAAATTGTTTATCTTTGAGTATTTTGAAAATTGAACTCTAGTCCCTTATATCTTATAGTGTTTCTCCTGATAAGTCTGCTGCTATTCTGATTGGTCTTCTCCAGCAGGTAGTCTGACATTTTTCTCTCACTGCCTTTAGGATTTTTTCTTGTATACCTACTTTGAGTTGGTGAATTACTATGCACCTAGTGGTTATCTTCTCATTTGATGTCTTATAGAGGTTCTCTGAATCACTTGTGTTTTGATGGTCACATATCTGGTGAGATTGGGAAAGTTTTATTAGATATCTTCCTGGAATACTTGTTTCAAGGTGCTCTCCATTTCTCTTTCTGCTTCTGCAATACCTATCAGATGTAAGTCTGACTTCTTGATATACTGATGCACCTCTTGGCTTTTTCTTTCTGAGTTTTCTTTTTATGTTTTTAGCAGATTGGGTTAATACCAAGTTTTAGTCTTCAATCTCTGAGATTCTTTCTTCTGCTTGGTTGATTCTGCTTTCCATGCTTGTCATCTTGTTATTAATCTCCTGAATGAAGTTTTTTATGAGCCAAATCTCTGTTATAAGTTCTTTCAGTGTTGCATCTTATCTTTCTTGAGTCTTATTCACTCTTACCATCCATTCTCTAACCCCTGTTATATTCTGGAGCCAATCATTGGTGATTTCCATTGTTTGGGCTCTGAGGTCTGATTTTTGGTGTGTCACCTCTTCGGTACACTGGGAATTACCCATGTTCTTCCATTGATTTTTTTTTTCTCATCTGTGATAGGTCTCTTTCTTCCCTGATCAGAGCCTCCAAATTAGTTCTATTTCAAAATAGGGCTGGGGGTGGGAAGCTTTGCTGTTTCTTGTAGTTTTGAGAGTCTAGGTGGAGGGTGGAGAGCTAAGATTCAGAAACGATTTGCAAGTTACAATGTTCAGACTGGTGTATGGGCCTCCTGCGACCCACTTCCCATCACCACTCAATATAATGATGCAATGAGTATGTGTGTGTACCCCCTGAGTCCAAGATAAAGTAACAGTAATGAAGAGACCAAAGAAAAGTGGAATGATATAGAACAGATAGAAATAATAAAAAATAAAATAAATCACAGAGAAACAAAAACAAAAGACAAAAAGAAAATGAAAACCAAAACCAACAGAAAAGAACACACACACACACACACACACACACACACACACACACACACAAAACCAGGAAAACCAAACAAACACACACATAAGCACAACAAAAAATGAAAGAGGAAGAAGAAAAAAAGAGGGAGGAACGCAGATAGAACCCTCACACACACATTCACGCATGCACACTAAACCAAAACAAAAGAAGAATTTAAAAATATAAGAAGAACAAAAACAAGAGTGGAGGAATAAAAACTGACCCCTCACATGCATTCATCATACACCCACTAAACCAAAATGAAAGAAGGACAAAAATGAAAAAAAGGATTATAAAGAATTTCTGGGCACTCACCACCCTCTTGTGGCGGGTCTGTAATTATTCCTTTCAGCTGATCACAGGTAAGCCTGCCTGCCATCTCCTGTGGGTTTGCGGGTTTGTTCATAATCTCCCCAGCATGTGGCTCAGGGGGGAAGGAGAGAGTGGTGGGGGGGGTGTGAGGTAACAGTCCTCCCCTCCCGCTCTCATAAGGTCAGGAGAGAATCCCCTCTGGTGGGGAGGTGTGGGATTGTCTCCTCCCCCGGTGCTGGTGGTGGGCACCCCGGTAAAAAGGCTTATCCCAGAGTAGAGTTCTCCTAGCATGACTGCCATCTAGGTTCCACCTGGGTTCATCCCTCTCAGTTGTGCTCCAGTCTTGTGGGTCTGATGTTCAGAGGATTGCTGGGGAGGTGGAATTGTATCAGCCCAGAACTCACCACTGATCTCTGGGGGGGGGGGTCTTTCTCATCCTTTCCTAGTCATACTCTTTGTCCCATGGCCGGATCAGTGTAGGGGGCGGGGTGCCTGAGATTCTGCATTCATCCTGTCCCTCTGATGTTCATGCTTTCAGAATAGTCCCTCTGGGTCATGATCAAGCCCTAAGTGGTTAACCTTCCAGTCACAGAGAGCTGGTCTGTTGCTGCGTGGTGAGCAAGCTGGGGCACCTCCCTGCCCAGTTTTCAAGATGATGGTGGTGTGTCTGTTTTGTCTTCTCTGGTAAGACTGTGCCTCTGGCTCCCTCGCTGCAATCCCTCCACAGCACCCGCTGCCAGTGTCCGACCTAGTGCTGCAGTGCTTGGGCAGTCTGGCAATGGCCATCACACCCAGCAGTTCCCTATTCTATCATTCTTTACATCTTTCTCTTGGTCATCTTCCAGTTCAATTCTTATTGACTCTTTCTCAGTGCTTCTCACAACTAGGGACTTTGTTAAAATGCATGTTCTGAGCCGAGCTCGGTGGCTCAGCCTATAATCCCACGCCTTTGGGAGGCTGAGGTGAGTGGATTGCCTGAGCCTGTGGGTTCGAGACCCGCCTGGGCAGCGAGACCTCATCTCTACAATAAATCAAAAAATCAGCTGGGTGGTAGCGCATGCCTGTAATTCCGGCAACTTGGAAGGCTGAGGTGGAAAGATCGCCAGAGCCCAGCAGGTCGAGGCTGCGGTGGCCGGGAGCGGCCACTGCACTCCAGTCTGGGTGACACAGTGAGACTCCAACTCAAAGAAAAAAAACATGTTCTGATTCAGTTTGAGGAAGGACTGAAATGCCACATTTTTAATAAGCTCCTTGGCAAAGCCAATATTGCTAGTCAGTGGGCCACACTTGGAGTGACAACTATGTAGAAACTAGAGCAAGATGTATATATGAGTCCATGCCGGATTCTTAAGAAGTCAGTAGTTGCAATAAATTAACAGAGAATGTCTATAAATCATCTCAGGTTCTTCCTACAGAGTGCTTGATCTCCAGCTGGAAGATGTAGGTACCAAGATGATCTGTCCTGACTTAAGTAAGATGGTGCAGAGGAACATACTTTATAAAGTATAGTCCTCCACCACTGTAAACGTACTGTCATTAATAACCTCCCACCCTCTCTATACTGCTTCTATTTTCATGGGACATTTCTTACCTAACCTTTGATTAGACTCTAATTTTTCTTTTTAGGAAACTGACACTTAAGTAATCAAAGAGAGTAAATACCTAAAGTTAAACACAAAAATGGACACTCAGTGACGCCAAAGGACAAAATTTTGGCAAATCGTTACCTTTCTCTCAGAAGCATGGCTATACCTGAGGTGTGAGTTAAAGACCGAAGACCCTTTTGAAAGTGTAGCAAGATCTGGGAGTATTGTGGAATTCTTTATGAAGCAGAGAACTAATATCTAAAACTTTATTGATCTCACTAGGATTAAATTAGGCTAATGAGGAATCTAAGGGAAATAGAAAACCATGAGTCAACAGACTCTGCCTTGGGATCAGAATCTACCACTGTGTTACTAACTCAGTGCCAATGAAGGATGGATGTTCTAATTGTTCGTATACTCAACCTCATATATGTACTCTTTTGAGATCTATTCCATACTATCTGCTTTAACAAACTCTCTAGACTCATTTATGTCCCTTTTTCTTCAGAACTTTGGCATCCTTCTCTGTAATAAGTCACAGATGCCATATTCTTAAAACGTTTTAACAGTATCGCTTATAAAATATAGTCCTAAATCCTAATCTTGAATGCCCCCCTAACATTCCTTCCCCCAATTCCAGTCACAAATTCATAGCCTATCCTTTCAGAACTCTTTAAATGTATTCTACGTTTTAAACAACCTAAAATTCTCATGCATTCCTATCTATGTGAATGCACATCTGCTATTTTGCTTTTTCTGATACTGTCTATGATGCTTTGAATGCTCTTTATCACTATCTATGCTATCATTATGCTATCTATTGTCAAAATTATCCACCATTAAAATTTCCATTCATGGACTGTGATATACTTTTCTTTGGGTCTTGTCAAATTCCACCATGGATTTTAATTATTTTTATGTGATATGATGTAAAGGTTAAGAGAATTGACTCTCAAGCAAGATTACCGTAGTTTGAATTCCACCTTAGTCATTCAAGTAATGTGTGCCCATGGGCAAGTTATTTGTGTTTCAGTTTCCTCATTTTTAAAATGAAGACAATTTACTGCCTACTACATGAAGTTTCACGAGGATTAGGTAAATTAATAAATGTAAAGCACCTAGAACACTCTCTGGCACATAGTAAATTCTATATAAAAGTGTTGAGGATGACAATGATGATGATATATATAAGTTGATTGTAAGGTCAGTGAGAGAATCATTTTTTTTTATTAACTACATATTCACAGTGCCTGAAACAAAACCTTACTCTAAATAAAAAGTTCAATAGATATTTGTTGAATCAGATTGAATTTGAGTAAAATCCTATGGTCTTGTATTTTGAGTTACCACCTTAGCTAAAATGATTAAGAATGTTAGCAACATATGGACTGATTCTCTCAGAGTATAACTGCTTAATCGTGCTTTCAGATTTTGGCTTTTCATACAGATGAGAAATGTCTCAATATTTTTGTCAAGTTGAATTTAGAAGCATTTAAATCAAACTCTTACTAGTTTATTTCCATCAGAAATCACTGGTTTTGCTAATTTCCTAAATAATAGCAGATAAATCACAAAGCTTTTTCATCTATTCACAAGAGCTTTTTTGTCTGTTTACAAAGAACTTTATTTCCTCCCTACAATATAAAAGTTGTTTAATCTATTTTCTATTTTATTTCTCTTATTATGATAAATTTCTTATTTAAAAACCATCCTATTAATAATCCAACAGCATTCTATAATTACATTACATACATAGTTCTCAATCAAAGGATTCATTACACAATATGTTAGCAATGCTAGAATCTCCTTAGAATTTGTACATAATGAAAAAGTGCCCTGAGTTTATCATAATAGCTTAGATTAAAAGCTCGGTTCTCCCATACTTTAGCAATGTAGATCCAGGTATCAAGTGAAAATCATCACAACCCACATTTAGACCCACATGTCAGGCAAAAATAACTACACACAACTGTTCCAAGAGTCAACAAATTAAAAAGTGTAAATAGTACCAAGTGCAATGATCAGCACAAGAGTTGGGTGTTTTTATTTTTAATTTCCAAAGTACTTTCATATTCCTCATCCTGTTTGAATGTCCCTAAGAGCACTTTACAGTGGCAATGTAAAGGAAGAGATACTACGAGCAGCATACATATGTATGCATGTACAAAACACACACACACACACACACACACACACATATCACACATATACAAGTGTATTGTGTGAGTGTGTGTATGTGTGTGTACTCTAAAGCCCTAAAAGGTTAAAAGTTTGTTTTTAATCATCAGCATATCATATTGGTGTTTTTTTGCAATAGGTGAGAAATGCCTTGTAATTTTTTCATAGGTTTACTGTTTTTTAAATGCCTTTCTTGTGTGTCCCAATGTCTAAAATCAGTAAATAAACAAGCTCCTATGCTCTAATGGCATGTATTTTGTCAATGATCTATTGGCATATAATATGCCAAAAGTTAATAAATGTTAGTGATCTGATGTTATTTCAAATCTGCATCCCTACAATCTCACATATCCACAAAAGAAGATATTATAGTCACATAAATAGAAGCAATTAAACTGCTTTCAGACTTGAGATAGTAGTACCTGTTATAGTGAGAGAGCTACAACTTAATTAATAACGAAGCTATTTCTTTAAAGCATTTTCCAGAAAACCCAATTTTTGACATTTTAGTGTGAAGATGATATAAATTAGGTATCCTTCTCTTATGGAATTTCCACCTGGAGTTTTTAATAATGTTTTTTAGGAAATATGGTGAAAGGGAAGAAATTATAACCACATTGTGTAGAATTCCTTGTATATATGGCATTAGAGAATATCAAATAAAAGAGTTATCCTATAGCAATAATCAATAGTCTGATGACTCAAGATAAACTTATTACCCATTTCTGATCACCTATGTAATATTTAATCTTTTGATTACATGAGTGGTATAGGTCATTTCTCTCTCTCTCTCTCTCTCATAATGGAAACTAAAATAAGTTATTATGCATACCTCCTTCCCATTCCTGTATAATGCATCTTCCGCTTATATTGTGAAGCTAAAACCTGACATGAAAGTTTATGACAGAGTGAGATTGTAAAAATGTATTTTTTATTTGAGACAATTTTGCTATAAAAGCACATTTCAGTCCTTTAAAATAACAGTTGACAAGATTTACTGTATCAAATGTAAGTTTCACACCTCAGTCACTGGTAGATTTCAAACAAACTCTAGCAGCTGAGTTGAAATTGGCTTTTAAAATCTTTAAGTTAGTTTGTTCCCAGGTGAACATCATTTTGTTTTAAGCTTGAAGAAATCACACTTATCGTGCAGCTTAAAAATTCTTTGGTTTGCATTTACCCATTTTATTATCCCTGTTTTATTGACAGAGACAGGAGCCATGTCAGTGCTACATTAATCCAGAAACTAAAAATAAGTAAGCAAAAATTGTGAATATTAATGCAAGGTGGCAGCTCTCATTTTTTTTCCATTTCAATCTATTTTCCATTTGAACCAATTTGTACAAAGTGTATTTAAAAATCAGAAACTTAAAGACAACCAATTTTCAACTCATTGACCTATAAATTTGCCTGTGATTGCAGTGCACTTGTGCTGTAGCAGGAAGAATAGGAATGGGAGTCTAAAATTGTAGATCCCTTGGGGAGGGCATAATCGCCGGCTGACAGTGCACCCAGGCCTTAATGTCCAGGGTGGAAATTAGAGGAACATCGAGTCAGTTTATGAGTCCCAAGAGAAGGGAGAAATGAATGTGGATAACCATAACGTCTTGATCTGTGGGAGCCTGCATAGTTCCTGGTAAGAATTTCAAGCTTAATGTTTCCTAAATAGCTTTTTCGTCTGCCTCTTTCACTCTCTTGTTGTCTAACGAAGTTGATAAAAGTACACTCAGAAAAAGGAAAGAAGGGAGGGAGGGAGGGAGGAGAAAATTAAATGGAGAAAATCCCAACAGATTTGACCTTATCCCAATAGATTTGTTTTATCTGCCATAAATATTTGCCCTTAATATACATTTGCTTTGCGAATTTATCCCTAATGTCTAACATTAGTATAATGCTTTTAAAATTCCAAAAGGCTTTTATATATATAATACTGGCACCATAAAATGTTTTTGAGACAGGAATGTAAACTTATCACACAGATCACAAAGCTGAGCCTTGAAGAAGTTATTTAAGGAAATTTCCTGAAATAGAAATTAAAATCTACATTTTCAAAATTCCAAGGCAAATGCCCTTTTGCCTATACCAAGTTGATACTTTCAATCTTTGAAAGGTCTGTTAATTTTTGTACATTTTCTGTAACTTCTGTAAGAAATTTTCTGTACTTTCTGTAAGAAAGGAAATTTAAAACTGAGCTTCCTATGTTTCACATATTTAAAAAGATAGTTCTGTATAGAGTAACAAAGTGCTAAAGTAGAATTCTCTGTATGTAAAAGCGGACAGAAGATTGATGGCAAATGCCCTCAGATAGTCTCTTTTCGTATAAAAATAGGTCTACTAAAATGTGAAGGATTAGGAAATGATGGAGATAAAAAACGAGACACTTTCTCCTGGATCTTATTTCTGTTCACTTTGGTCTTGTTATTTGTGTGCTTATTGGCAAAATGTGAGACTTAGGCTGCCACTGTTTATTCCTCATAAACCCAAACTGAAAACCACCCAAATGTCCATAAGCAGCAGAATGGATTAGTAGATTGTTTTTTACATGAAGAAAATATGGGCCAGGTGCAGTGGCTCATGCCTGTAATTCCAGCATTTAGGGAGACTGAGGTGAGAGGACTGCTTGAGCCCTAGAGTCTAAGACCAGTCTAGGCAACAGAGTGAGATCTGCCTCTAAAAAAAATTAAAAAAAAAAAATTAGCCAGGCATGTGCTGTAGTCCCAGCTACTTGGGAGGTGAGGCAGAAAGATTGCCTGAACCCAGGAGTCGAGGCTGCAGTGAACCGAAATCGTGTCATTGCACTCCAGCCTAGGGGACAGAGTGAGACTCTAACTCAAAAAAAAAAAAAAAAAAACCACACAAAAAAACTGGCATTTCTTTAAAAAATATTTAACCATACACAGTGATATAGATGCATTTTTGAAATGTAATATTCAGCAAAAAAAAAAAAAAGCCAGAAACAAAAGAGTATATACTGTTTTATTAAACTTGAATAAAATGCAATGCTGCAAAGTAGTCTATACACTAAAAGTTAAAGGTCCTAAGTGGATAACCTTAAGGGGATTAGTAACTGGGAGTATAGAGAATGTGAAGGGTACTTGGAGCAGTGTGTTGGCTAAATAGGTATGCTTAATTTGTGAAAATATTTGAAGCCAAACATGTATGATGCGTGTACTTTCCTGTGCATATAATATACTTCAATAAAATACTTGAGGGAAAAATACAGTAGGATCTTAAGATTGCATTTATATTCAACATGGGTACTTTAGAGCTACTTACTCTAGACTTTTTCAGGCAGAATAACATTGGTAAAACGTGGTCATTAGATTCAGATAACTTAGTTGGACATTGCCACTCCAATGTGACACTTACCAGCAGTGTTTCCTAGGGGAAGTTTGTTAAGCCTCAGTTTCCCCAGTAAAATTCTTATGAATTTGACCTCCTCAATTAACTAATGAGATTTTTTAAAACAGCAAACGAGAGACCACAAACAAATTTATGACATCATCTTTCACTGTCCTTAAACATCTGGAGCAAGTGCTATCTCAGGAAAAAAAAAAGAGTCAAGTTCTGTATTAGGAAGGTTAAGTAATATTTCAATATAATCATCAACCCTCCATAGTTCAGTTGCCTCACATAATAGATATTATTTCTGACTCATGTAAAGTCCGACTGGGCTTTCCTGGTTTAACAGCCTTCAGTGATCCTGTCTTTATCTAGGTCATTGAACTCTTCTTTTGTTCTGGATTTGAGAACATAAAACATAGAAAAGGTGTATTTATTTCATAAATACTTTGTTCCTAAAGAACTCGACATCATTCCCACTTGCATTCATTAGTTGGGGAGGTAGCCACACAGATCCATTTAGTTGCAAACAACCTAAGGAAAGTATAAATCTGTATTGGTCCATTAGCTGTGTCTGTTCCATTGTTCTTTTGTGCTCTTTCACAAATCACAAATTAATGTTTGAGCCCCTGTCAGTTGAGCTAGCCACACCAAAATGCATAGAAACACAAAGATCATTTGATCCAAACACGTGTAACTCTTTGGAATACATCTTCTGAACAGTTGACTTAAAACTCTATCTGAATACCAGGGATTTATTCACTAGTTCTACGAGATAGCTAACATTCATGAGCAAACATAGGTATGCTCAAATTCCAGTGCTTAGGTGTCAGCGAACATCATTTTGACTTGAACATGCTCACTCTTTGTGATATTTAAGGTGAGAGGCATCTGATGTAATAGAAAGCAGCCAGCACTGACAACTGGTGTTATGATTCATCTTCTAAATGTATAAACAAATGTGAGTCCTTTAGATGAGAGAAAGTCCTTATGTAAGACTCTTTAAACCCTCTGAAATTTAATTTGCCAAAACCCCATGGTTAAATATTATCTTTAACTACTTTATAAATGAAAACTTTGCTTTTATAGTAGAAGGTTGACATAGAATGTGTGACTTATCCCAAATCACAAAATTAGAACCAAAACTTGGGGTTCAGTATTACCAATTCTTCTCATTAAAGAGGAACAATGTAAAAAAAAAAACTGTAATGATGCTTGTGTATAGGGTACACTAATGGTCAAATTTTAAGGTAAGATTTGATAAATCTCGTGTGTTATTTTATGGCTTAAATTGGTTACTCTGCCTCTTGATAGTTAACCCAAGTAGTACCAGAAATTGTAATTACATCATCAGCGTAAATTGTAGGTATTTCTCATTTTTAAGCGCTTGCAGACTGGAGTTTACAAAACATAAGGCAAAAGTTATCACTTCGGAGAGTGCTCATCACATAGTCTATTGCTCCCAGGAAGTGGATATTTTATTTTAATAGTCATATATACATGAGGAGGGACCCCCTCAAAACCAAAATTATCTTTTGGAGGGCAGGCCCCTTGCAGTACACTCAGAATTTGTTCCTCCAAATTAAACGGTCAACCAAGTTTTTTTTAATCTGAAAGTTTTGAAAAGTTTGTGTCATGACTTGCAAAAGAAAGTTGTGGTAAACAGGTGATTTGTTGTTCCACCATGACAATATTCCTGCCTACGTTGTGCTGAATGGTCAGCAGTTTTTTGTTTTTTTGTTTTGTTTTGTTTGTTTTTTGAGTTGGAGTCTCACTCTGTCGCCTAGACTGGAGTGCAGTGGCCGCTCCCCGCCACCACAGCCTCGACCTCCTGGGCTCCAGCGATCCTTCCGCCTCAGCCTTTCAAGTAGCTGGAGTTACAGGCAGTGCTACCACGCCCGGCTGATTTTTGATTTATTGTAGAGATGAGGTCTCGCCAAGTTGCCCAGGTGGGTCTTGAACCCGCGGGCTCAGGCAATTCACTCACCTCAGCCTCCCAAGGCACGGGATTACAGGCTGAGCCACCGAGCCCAGCAATTTCAAGTATTAATTATCAAAATATATTGACATTGTTTTTTATTTATCTTTATCTCAGTATTTCAATAATACTTTTTAAATTTAATATTTAAAAAAATTTTTCTTTATAAAGATATGGGGTACATTTCAGGGTTAAGTATATAAACATTGATCATGCAGGTACCCTTGTTGATGAGGTATGCCCCTCCCTCCCCTAGCAGTTTCCCTCAACTGCCAATCCGACCCCCTCTCTCCAAGTTTCCCACTACTGCCAATCACTTTCTTATAGTATTGTAATTGTTCAAGGTCAACTTATAAGTGAGAACATATGGAACTCAGTTCTATGTTTCTGTGAGAAATCACTGAGTATGATTGACTCCAAATCCATCCAGGTTGCTGCAGAATTCATATATTTGTCCTTCTTTATGGCTGCATAATATTCTATTGTGTATATGTACCACATTTTTTAATCTAGTCCAACTTCGATGGGCAACACGGTTGGTTCCATGTTTTTGCTATTGTGAATAGAGCTGCAACAAACAATCGTGTGCAGGTATCTTTTTTGTCTAATAATTAGAGTTCCTTCAGGTATATTCCCAGTAGGGGGATTACTGGGTCATATGGAAGGTCAATTGCTAGTTCTCTCAGAAATCACCTCACTGTCTTCCAAAGAGGTTGTACTAGTCTGCATTCCCACCAGCAGTGTAGAAGCCTTCCTTTTTCTCCACATTCTCACCAACACCTGTTGTTTGTTTTATTTTATTTTTTATTGATACGTAATAGATTTTAGAGGTATATGTGACAATGTCACGTATTATTCTAATCAAATTAAGGCAACTGGGATATCCATCGCTTTAAATTATCTTTTAACTATTTTGAAATTAATCAGTTAAGGCTAATTGTACTCAATCTACTGATCTGTTGAGTGCCAGGTATCATTTCTTCTAATTAGCTGTTTGTTTGTATCTGTTAATCAACCTGTCCTTATCCCTCCCTTCCCCCACCTTTCCTAGCCTTTTGTAACCACGAATCTACTCTCTGTCTTCATGAGATCCGCTTATTCAGCCATATTTGATTGAGAAATGCAATAGTTTTCTTTCTGTGTTTGGCTTATTTCACTTAAAATAATGGCCTCCAGTTTCTTTCTTTTTTTTTTTTAGATTGGAAAATATAGCTTATTTAGAAGGTAAAATAGGGAGAGAGAAGAGAGAGTAGATTCACCTACCCAAGGTAGGGGAGAGGGGTCAAAGCTTAGGAATATAGTTCAAAGAGTACGTGACCACACTAGAGCTTAATAAAGCAATGGCCGACCTCCAGTTCCATCCCTGATGTTGCAAATGACAAATCATTCTTTCTTATCATTCATTCTTTCTGAGCATTTCACACCAAGATGCATGAAAATACAATGATCATTTGAACCAAACACAAATAACTCTCTGGAGTACATCTTCTGAAAAGTTGATTTAAACCTCAAACTGAGTAATTGTTAATTTTGTGTATATATACCACATTGTCTTTATTCGGTCATCTGCTGATGGACACTTAGGTTGAGTTCATATTTTGGCTATTGTGAATAGTGCTACAATTAAATGGGAGTGCAGGTGTCTCTCTGATATAATGATTTCTTTTCTTTTGGACATATTTCCCACCATGGAATTTCTGGATCATATTGAAGCTCTATTTTTAATTGTTTGAAGAATATTCATGCTATAGTCCATAACATTCCCACCAGCAGTGTACAAAGGGTTTCCCCACATCCTTGCCAGTATACATTATTCCCTACCTTTTTTGATAAAAGCCATTTTAACTGGGGTGAGATGATACCTATTGTGATTTTGATTTGCATTTCTCTGATGATTAGTAATGTGGAATATTTTTTCATATAACTATTGGCCATTTGTATGTCTTCTTTTGAGAACTGTCTATTCAGATCTGTTGCCAATTTTTCAATCAGAGTATTTGCTTCTTTGCTATTGTATTATTTGAGTCCTTTTAAATCCTGGCTATTACTCCTTTTTCATATGGGTAGTTTGCAAATATTTTCTCCTATTTTGTGAGTTGTCTCTTCACTTTGTTGATTTTTTTCCTTCCCTGTGAAAAACTTTTTTGCTTGGTATAGTTCCATTTGTCTATTTTTGTTTTTGTTGATTGTGGTTTTGAGGTCTTAGGAAAAAAAAAAATATTTGCCCAAACCAATGTTATGGAGGGCTTCCTCAATGTTTTCTTCTAGTAGTTTTATAGTTTCAGGTTTTAAATTTTAGTCTTTAATTCATTTTGACTTGATTCTTGTGTATGATTAAAAAAGGGAGTCTGACTTCATTCTTCTGCTTACAGTTATGCAGTTTTTTCAGCACCATTTTTTGAAAAGATTGCCCTTTCCCTGTTGTATGTTTTTGATGTCTTTGTCAATAATGAGTTAGCTATAAATACATGGATTTATATCTGGGCTCTCTATTCTGTTTCACTGGTCTATGTGTCAGTTTTTATGCCAAGACTATGTTGATTTGGTTCCAATAGCTTGGTATTAAATTTTAAAGTCAGAAAGTGTGATATCTCCACCTTTGTTCTTTTTGCTCATGAGTGCTTTGGCTATTTGGAGTCTTTTGTAGTTCCATAAATCTCGATCTTCTGGCTTACATCAAGTGTCTTATCAGTCTAATAATACTTTTAAAAACATTCCATTTCTTCATAATACAAAAAACAAGACAGACATAAAATAAGTGATGAGACAGTCTCAGAGTAAAAGTAGAATGTGAAAAATTGCTCTTACCTTTCATCTAGATTTAAATATTGTTTCAAAAAGTCAGCTCCTCATGTGAGAATAGATAAGTGCTTGTACATGAGGAAAATGATATCCACAGATGTGAACTAGTTAAACAATTAGTCACTGGTAGAACCAATGTTAACTTTGACTTTTGGTTTGCTACTTTTCCCATCAAAGCATTGATCTTTGTTTAGAAAAGACAAGTCTACTGCAAAGTAAATGGAATCTAATACAGTATTTTGGAAATCTAAAAATATCTTAAAGAAATCTCAACAAATTTCCAGGCTCTGTAATTTTGTATAGTATACACAAAAAATTACTTAGGCTTCCTCAAAGGTATTTAATTTGTTAAAATGTAAACTATGATTGGTCAAATATGAAGGTGTATGATTATGCAGTTAGAATCGTTTAAAAATATTCTCCATTACTTCCAACACTGGAAATAATTTACTAATTTGGCCCATTGAAATAGTCATTGAGATCTATAACTATGATTAAAAAAAACAACCTTTATCCCTGCAAATATAAAGAAAACATTCATTTTTTTCCAAAGATTTACTCAATATAGAAATTGTGCTTATATAAAACATATGTATGGAATGTACAATATTGGGAAACTGTGGTCAATAGAGCCAAGATTAAATTTATCAGGCAATTAGCCAGAATTCTTCGGAGAAACAGAATCAACAGGGTGGAGATATATATATATATATATATAGTTTATATTTTATTTTATATATTTATGTATAAATATAAATAATAAAATAAATACATTTGCCATATTTATAATATATATAATCATATTTATATATTATAAATCTCTTCCACATAGTTCAACGTTTTGGCTTATAGTATATCAAGTATCATATCCGTTCTTATCAGTCTAATAATACTTTTTAAAATATTCCATTTCTTTCATAGGTCGAGATCTATGGAAGAACTGTCTAACAAAAAGATTTTTTGTAAGGGATTGGATTACATTATTATGAAAGCTGACAAGTCACATGATCTTCAGGATGATTCACCAAGTTGAAGATCCAAGAGAGCTAATGTTTTAGTTCTACTCCGAGTTTGAACACCTGAGAATCAGGAAGACTGGTAGTTTCTTCAGCCAAAAGGCCAACAGACTGGACACCCAGGAAGAGCCACTGTTTCAGCTTGAGTTAAAAGGCAGGAAAAAAGCTGATGTCTCATTTTGAAAGACATTAGGCAGGAGAATTGCCTTTTACTTTAGTAGAGTCAGTCTTCAACTAATTAAATGAGGCCCACCTACATTATGGAGAGCAATCTGCTTTACTCAATCGACCAATTTAAATGGTAATCTCTTCCAAAAACATCCTCGGAGAAACACCCAGAATGTTTGACCAAACTCCATGGCTCAGTCAAGTTGACACATAAAATTAATCGTTACAGGAAGGCAGGTTTTATTATGTGCAATGCCCCAGTCATCCCAAATACCTTGTTGCATACATTTAAAAAAAATAAAAACACAAGAACTTCTTAGAAAAAGAAGATGAAACAATTCTGCAATTGTAATTAAGACATATATAGGCATATATGGCGACTTAATATTCTGAGACTTTCAAGGTGGTTGATATTGCTGCTAAGAAAAACATATACTGACTAGAGACTAAATCAGGCAACAAAATCTTACTATTGGAGAGGAGACTCTTACCAGATATGCTTAATGGGTATTTTACAAAATGGCCTTGATCCAGCCACCCTAGCATTTAGTATGGCCAATAGGATGTGAGGATTATGTGTGAAATCAAAGCAGTTTTCTCATTAAGTCTGTGCTATCCTAGACCTCAACAACTTGGCTAAGTGACATCTTTAACAGAGCACAATAAGGAGAAAAGAACCAACTCCAAAGATGACTCCCAAGTCCTATAAAATTGAGAAAGCATTGGACAGTAGTAGAATTGGAGGGTAGCGTGAATGATGAGAAGCAAGATTGTTGTGTATTAGAAAAAAAAAATCAGATGGCAGTTGTGCTAATGGGAGCTGCCGTCTACGTTATCTAGAAGTACTATCAGAGAGCCCTCTGTGACATCCTGAAACAATTGGAGAGGGCAGGAGCACTTCTTTATAGCAGATGATTTCTCAAACATTTTATGTAGCAAAATAATCTACTAATAAATTAATTTTTATTGTTTATTATTGTTCCAGACTCATAAAAATGTCTGAAATGAGTCTCCCTATAGCGTTTCATCCTGGGTACCTTCCCTCCAGGGGTATAGTCAGTCACATGTCTTCTCATTTTTAGCTCTCTGTGAAACAAGGGGTATATAGTAAATGACTTTTTTTTTTTTTAAACATTCTCTGAAAGAAGACATGCCCTGGACGATGGGCCATATTGAAGACGATCTCTAAATGGCTCTTTGCATTTGGAGGTCAAGGCCACTCAGAAAATCTAAGAGGAAGGTAAACAATAGTGTACTGCAGCTAGCTCATACTGGCTTACAAAAGTCAGTTGTTAATTTTTTAGGAACTTTGTGTTGCTAAACACAGATATTATTAAAATAAATTATATAAACTTACTTTGAAATTCACTACATTAAATGCAAAATTAATGAAGACTTGAAATTCATCACTTTCTAATTATTTTGAAACAGTTTACTATTGTCTATGCTCTTGAGGTTATTTACCTGTGTGTTGAGTTGGTACGGCAGAAATACTACATGAAAATGTGCTACTGTGTGTCTTTTTCCAACTCTGGCTTTAGTGACAACACAAGGTTAATATGACTATAAAATTGGCCACCGTGGGAGCATTCACATCATAGAAATAGGCCAACACTACAGTTAGGGCTTTATTTTTCCAGTGAGCTGGTTGCTAAACATTCACCAGCACACCAATGGTTTGAAGCTATGAGTGTTCAGGTTCAGTAAGAATGATCTAATCCTAAATCAGTGTGAGGTCACTGAGGAGTAAAAAGAGGAAGGTGGTTACAACTTGAACTCAACACCAATGATGTAGCAGGATTCCAAAGGAAGCAGTGCCCATGGGAAGTGGATTCTAAATCATAATATTTTGGATATCCTTTCATTTTTAAAGAGACCATTCCGGTCTGATCAAATAGCATAATCAGGGGCAACCTCTGCATTTGAGGACCAAGTTCCTCCTTCCTTTTTTTTTTTTCCCTAGTGGAATAGAAGCTTCTGATTTCTTCTTTAAATGATGGTAAATGGTTTCCCACTACTGTCTGGTACTGCACATTTGACAAAATTGGCAGTTTGTGTCTGTATATAAATCAAGTTTTATTTACAGAGACAAAAATCTTGAAATCTATGATGTTCCTTGAACCCCTTGTGTTGTGGAATGATTCAATGTTTGTTATATCATGGGAGAAAATACCTTGAAGGAAAAAAATCTAGACATGGTGTCAGTATATCTCAAAGGGATATTGATTATAAATCATATTTGTTTCTGTTTTATATAGACCAAATATGTAAAATTTTTTAACTCTCATGGAACAAATAGAAATGTGACTGATGTTTCAAATGTATGTAGGTGATTCCAGAATATTTTATGTTCTATAGTTATAATCTTCCTTTCCCACATGCATCTCCCAGGTATTATGAGGTTAAAAGATGATTTTTATATGTGACATTGTGAGGAAAATTTATGAATTGGGTGGAGAGGAACATAGAGACCCTCCCAAGATCCTAGTACCATGTTACTTCAGAGAGACTCTAAGGAAAGCTGAGATATTACAGTTAGTTAATGCAGCTAATAAGCTGGTGAAATCAGGATATTAAAATTATTGGCAGTTTGTTGGTATGCACTGATTAGTGAGTGATTCATGAGAAAAAAAAAATTCTCATTGTACCTTTCAAGATCTAACAGGAAAGTAAAGTCATTTTACATGCTAAAATAAAGGAATTTAATGCAGAAAATTGGTTACACAGGAAGAGCTGTGTGACCAAACAAGGGATATTGACAATGTAGAGATTATTAACAAGAAGCCACTCCTCTCCTAGCCGGGAAAACCAAAGGGGACAGGTGATGTTACAAAAGCATAGATACCAAGATTTTCACATAGGAGCTGAAACTCCAGAATCGATGATCCTAGTGCTAAAAATGCCACCAGAGAGAAAGACAAAAAAAAAAATGTTGGTTTCGCCCTTCCTCTTGCCTCTCACTTTCACACCAGAGACACCTCCTGGTTAAACCTCAACATGATCCAGTTAACAGAGGACCTCTGGCCATGCAGCTTCCAGGTGTCAGTAAAGAAAGAAAAGGAAAAGGGACAGATCTTATGGAAAACAGATTCAGAACCAACAAATCCATAAACTTCAAAATTTCTATAGCTGTATCTATATGGAGACAGAAAGAGAGCTTTCCCCAATGTCCATTAACATGATTTCTTTTCTTGCCCATATATATTATCTGAATGAACACTTAATTAATTGCTGAATTAGAAACGTACACACTTCTAAATCTTAATATGATTTATCCAATCATTAGCCTCCCGCATGAGCATATCACTCAAATATTGAGAGCATGCAACTGACCAAAGTGACTTTTATTTTCTAATAGTCTAAAGCTCTCTAGCTATACTCATATTATCCAAAATACTACAGAGTGAAAAACTGGATTGATTTGACAGTTAACGCACTCTTTTTCACCTGTTTTCTTTCAGCGATGCTAAGAAACATGAAATGGCCAAAAGGCAAGAGAAAGTAGGAGGCAAAAGAACAAGAGTACTTCACAGACTGAAGGGGACTGTGCTGAATATCACAGAGCTGGCTGTCTGCAAAATGCTTTTACTATTCCACATGTAATCCTTGCATCCCACGAAATACTTTGATGTAACATGTCAATATTATTATTGCTGCCATATCATCTTTTTCTATCAGAAAAATGAGTCTATCAGAAATACATAATATTAGCCAAGACTTGATTTTATCCTTCCTAAGGTTTATTTTCTTTTGTGCACGTTTTCTTTACAGATATTCTTAGAATCCTCTTTGTGATCATAAATTATGCCAAGGAGATCACTTTACTTTCCTTCCTGACATATTATTTCATGAGAAATGTGTTCTGTTGCTTACACACCCAGGCTGAGCTCTTTCCAAACAAAACTTATCTGTTTTGCTTGCTTCCCATTTACTATCCATATACTATAGTTAAGTACACAAATGTGTTCTAGCAGATTGGCAACTCAAAAATACAAGCGAGCCTTATAGCGTTCGACTAATCTTTAAACTGCTTTAAAGGCAATCTTGTTTTTAAAGAGTATAAAAAAAAAAAAATCAGGCTGGCCTCGGTGACTCGGCCTATAATCCCAGCATTTTGGGAGGTCGAGGCGATTGGATTACTTTAGCCTGTGGTTCGAGACCAGCCCAGGCAACTTGGGGAGACCTCGTCTCTACAATAAATCAAAAATAAGCAGGGTGCGGTAGCGCGCACCTGTAGTTCTGGCTACTTGGAAGGCTGAGGCGGAAGGATTGCTGGAGCCCAGCAGGTTGATGCTGGGGTGGCCGTGAGCGTGCCACTGCACTCCAGCCTGGGCAACAGAGCGCAACGCCAACTCAGAGGGCAAAAAAAAGAAGAACTAGAGCACACTTCCTTAATAGTGTCTCCCATTTGGCCGAAGAGAATCTACACTGAATCCTAGTTTAACAAATAAAAGACAAGTTGACTTTAAAATCAATCATAGATGACCCTGTTTCTTCTCAGTGTGCCTGCTTTGGAGTTGTCGTTCTGCTGACCACTTAAACATGTTCTTCTTAAAGTATTTCATAATAAATGAGAGCCAGAGAGATGTGGTGTTAGTGCTGGAAGGAACTGCTCATGGTCTGTGATTCAATTCCCATATTCTTTCTGCACCGGACTCTTTAAGATCATCATTGAGTTAGTCTGAGAGTTTTGAAGCTGTAGAATTCAGGGCAGTACATTAAAAATATACCAATATTACTATTCTCCTGCTCTGACATTCTTCATTGATTGACAGACGAAAGAGAAGGAAGGGCAGTCACCATTAACTTAGAGTAAATGAAACTGGAATATTAAAATTCAGGATTCTTGGAGTGACTGAATTGGTTGGCAGAGTGTTCTCCAGCTAAGAGTGGGGAAAGATTAATTCTGCACACGACACCACTACCGTATTTATACAAATCTACTGGGACAGTTGTTTGCCTTGAATTGTTTTCTTCATTGTTGTGCTGATGGATTTTTCTTTGTGATGTATGGAATGACTATTTGACTGAATTTGCCATTTAATTTCCATGTATGTACTGTATAAACAATACATTAGTCAAACTAGATTGGCAGGTATGAAAAAGTCTCCCCCCAAACTGGAGAGAAATAGAATACTATCCCCTACAGACATTTATGTCATATGCCTTGGGTTTGGGGGGATTTTTCCATTTCATCTAGTTTGTCACATGCCTTGGTTTCAGTTTCAAAAATGTAGAAACTCTGATCTCATAGTAAAAATAAGAAGGTCTTTCAAGTCTACCTAAAAACAATTTTGAGTTAATCTGAGGATCACATAATAGAATCAGGAAAAATAAATACAAGACCAATTTCACTGGGCTTCTTACTTATCAGAAGGTGATGTGTTAAACTTTTGAATATTAGTCTAGAAGTTCTTCAAGCACAAATATCTGAATTATATTCACAGGAAGTGCTCTTTATTTACAGATTTATTCTTCCAATATTTACAGTTACTAGGATAGGCCATTTCTCCCTGCCCTATCCCATAGCTCTATGTTGTTATTGAACATTTGAGAATTGGTTGCATAGGTAGGAAAGGGGAAATTTTTGTGTACTTGATTGTTATTAAACAATGCTGATTTTATAAAGAGTGTTTCCTCCATGGTAAACTAGTTTATCATGGCAAAGTTGTTTGGGGACTACTCTTTGAAAATGAGGAGAATCTTTTGGAGGTTTACACATTTATTTAACCAATATGTATTCTTGATCAAGGTAAAATTAATCCTTTTAAAAGTGAACACATTGGATTAATTATTATTTTCAATCTTAAAATAATCAGCCTGTAATAATGGAGTTTTTTGTTTTTTGCTTAAAAATATGTAGGGAAGATGGGAGAAAGAAATCATAAAATTCAAAGAAAGGCAAAATAGAATTTTTTATTTTGATTTATTTGTTTATTTATTTACTTAATTTTATTTTGAGTTGGTGTCTCACTCCATCGCCCAGACTGGAGTGCAGTGGCCGCTCCTGGCCACCGCAGCCTCGACCTGCTGGGCTCCGGCGATCCTTCCGCCTCAGCCTTCCAAGTAGCTGGAACTACAGGCGCATGCTACCACACCAGGCTAATTTTTGATTTATTGTAGAGATGAGGTCTCGCCAAGTTGCCCAAACGGGTCTCAAACCCGCAGGCTCAGGCAATCCACTCACCTTGGCTTCCCAAAACGCTGGGATTACAGGCTGAGCCACCGAGCCCTGCCAAAATATAATTTTTTAAATGATGGATAAGGACTTCTGCTTCCAGTGCTATCAGCTCAACCTGGAAACTCATACTAGAAAAGCCAGATAACTTGTATGCCACATTTGATTATAGGCATTAAATTAAAAAAAGTAAAGTCTGAAAAGAAATAAGCTCACTGAAGTGAGACCAATGACATGGACATGCTTTGCTTTTTAAAAATTGTATGTATCTATAAGGTGTACAACACGATACACACATACATAGTGAAATGATTAAGTCAGTAACATACCTATGACCTTGAATAGTTACCTTTTTCGTTTTTGTGACTGCAGAACCTAGAATTTACCCTTTTATTAACTTTTTAGTATACAGTACAATATTAACTGTAGTCATGCTGTATATTAGATCTTGAGCCTTATTTATTTTATAAAACTACAAGTTTGTATCCTTTGATCTACATCTTCTCATTTCCTTCTTTTCCTCGCCCCTAGTGACCACCATCCTACTCCCTATTTCTATGCACCCAGTGTCTTTTAGACTTCACATGTAAATTAGATCATGCAGTATGTATCTTTCTGTGTCTCGTTCCAATTCCTTTGGGTATATATCAAGCAGAGGATTGCTACTTTTAATAAAGTAGTTCTACCTTTAATAAAACAATTAAAAGGAACCAGCATGCTGTTTTTTTATAGTGGTTGTATTATTTATATTCCACCAACAGTATACTGAGTTTCCTTTTCTCCACATTCTAGTCAACACTTGTTCTCTCTTGCCTTTTTGATAATAGTCATTCTAACAGATGTGAGGTGATATCTCATGGTGGTTTTGATTTGCATTTACCTGGCAATTAGTGAAACTTTACATATATTAGTTGGCTATTTTTATGTCTTCTTTGGAAAAATCTCTCTTCAGCTCTTTGCCAATTTTTTAATTGGGTTATTTGCTATTTTTGATTTTGTTTTGGTTTTCTGCTATCAAACTGTGTGAGTTCCTTATATATTTTGGATATTAACCCCTTATCCCAGGGGTCCCTAACTCCCAGGCCACAGACCAATGCCGATTCATGGTCTAATAGGAAGTGAGCCTCACAGTAGGAGGTGAGCAGTGGGCAAGTAAGCAAAGCTTCATCTGTATTTACAGACACTCACCATTGCTCACGTTACTGCCTGAACTCTGTCTCCTGTCAGATCAGCAGCAGCATTAGATTCTCGTAGAAGCACGAACCCTGTTTTGAACTGCACATGTGAGGGATCTAGGTTGCACTCTTCTTATGAGAATCTAACGCCTGATGATCTGAGGAGGAGCAGAGGTGGTGATCTACAAATACAGATTAGCATTAGCAATGAGGTTTGACTGCAAATTCCCCTCACCCCATTCATGGAAAAAATTAACTTCCATGAAACTTGTCCCTGATGCCAAAAAGTCTTATCAGAAATATGGTTTGCAAATATTTTCTTCCAAATCCATAGTTTGCTTTTTTATTTTTCTGACTGTTTACTGTGGAGAATATTTTAAATTTTATATAACTTCACTTTGTTATTTTTGTTTCTGTGGCCTGAGCTTTTGTTGTGATATTTTAAAACCATTGCCAAGGCCAATACCCATGAGCTTATTCCCTGTGTTTTCTTCTTGGAGATTTATGATGTCAGGGCTTATATTTTGAGTCAATTTATGTGTATAGTGAGGGATAAGATCACAGTTTCATTCTTCTTCACGTGGATTCAGTTTTTCAACACCACTTATTGTAGTGATTATCCTTTCTTCATTTTGTTTTCTTGGTGGCCTTTTTGAAAATTAGTTAACTGTATATCCTTGAGTTTATTTCTGGGCTCTCTATTTTGTTTCATAGGTCTCTGTGCCTGTTTATAGACCAGTACTGTACTATTTTGATTACTATAGCTTTGCAATAAAATTTGAAATCAGAAAATGTGATGTCTCCAAGTTTGTTTTTCTCTCTCAAGATTGCTTTGGCTATCAGATCTATGTTGTTCTGTGCAAATTTCTAAAACATTCTGTGAAAAAGTACATTATAATTTTAGTAGGAATGATATTGTCTGCATATTCCTTTGGGTAGTATGGACATTTTAACAATATTGATTCTTCCAATCCATGAACAGGAGATATCTTTCCATTTGTTTTTGTCTCTTCAATTTCTTTCATCAAAGTCTTATAATTTTTACTATACAGATATTTTACTTACTTGATTAAATTTAGTCTTAAATATATTATTTTTTGATGCTATCATAAATGAGATTTTTTCTTGATTTCTTTTTTAGATAGATTGATATTAGCTTTAAAAAATGCAACTATTTTTGTATGTTAATTTTGTACTCTGCTACTTTACAAAATGAATTTCTTAGTTCTAAGAGTTTTTTTCATGAATTTCTAGGGTTTTCTATATATAGGATTATATCATCTGCATGAAGGGATAATTTTTCTTTTTCCTTTCAAGGTTGTGTTTCTCTTATTTATTTTTCTAGTCTAATACTCCTGTTTGTAATGCTATGTTTGATAGAAATAATAAAGTAGATATACTAGCCTTGCACCAGATGTAAGAGGAAAAGCTTCCAGTTTTTGCCTATTGATTATGACATGAGCTATGAGATTTTCATAAATGGACTTCATTATGTTGAAGTATTTTATTGTCTACCTATTTTGTTTGGCTTGTATCATGAAATAGTATCAAATTTTAACAAATAATTTTTCTGCATCTGTTGAGATGATTATGTGGTTTCGATCCTTCACATTATTAATTTGGTATACCATATTTATCAATTTGCATATTTTAAGCCAAACTTGCATCCCAGGGATAAAACCCAGTTGGTCATGATGTATAATCTTTTTGATGTGTTGTTAAATTCAATTTGCTAATATTTTATTGAGAATTTCTGTATCTATGCTCATTAGAAATATTGGCCTGTAGTTTTCTATTCTTTGCTTTTTTAAAAATCATTTTTATGTTGAGACATGGTCTCCTTCTTTCACCCACACTGGGGTGCAGTGGTGCAATCATGGCTCCCTGTAACCTCAAATTCCTAGACTCAAGTGTTCCGCCCATCTCAGCCTCCTGAGTAACTGAGACTACAGACATGCACCACCACACATGGCCAATTTTTTGAGTATTTGGAAGAAATTGACTCTCTCTGTTGTTCACACTGGTCTCAAACTCTCAGGCACAAGCAATCTTTCCACCTTGGCCTCCCAAATTGCTGAAATTATAAGCATGAGACACCTCACCAGGTCAAGTCTTATTTTCTTGACATGTCTTTCACTGACATTGGTATCAGAGTGTTGCTGGTATTATAAAATTTAGTGTGGAAATATTTCCTCTTCTATATTTTAGAAGAGTTTAAGAAGGATTGATAGTAATTATTTTTTGAATGCTTGATGGAATTTCACCATAAAGCTATATGGTCCCAGGTTTTTTCCTAGGGTGAAATGTAAGGTTTTATTATTATTATTATTACCTCAATTTCTTTATTTGTTATGGGTATGTTTGGTCTTCTATTTCATTTTTCTTCACTCTTGGTATTTGTATGTTTCTAGAAATTTATTCATTTCCTATCAAGTTATCCAATTTGTTGACCTATAATTGCTTATAATAGTCATGTATTATTTATGATCCTTTTTATTTATTTGATTAATTTCTGCTCTGATCATTTTTTTTTTTACTTCTGCTAACTTTAGGTTTAGTCTGTTCTCCTTTTTCAAGTTTCTTGGGTTATAAAGCCAGATTGTTTATTTGAGGTCTTTCTTCTTTGTAAATGTAGGTGTTTACTACTATATCTTAATTCCAAATTGTTTCTTGATTCCTCTTTGACCCAATGGCTGTTCAACAGTGTGTTATTTAGCACCCACTCATTTGTGAATTTTCCCATTTTTCTGAAATTATTGATTTCTAGTTTTATTCTATTGTGGTCAAAAAATATACTTGATATGATTTCAATCTTTTAAAATTTGTTAAGACTTGTTTTGTAAACTAACATGTAATTTATCATAGAGAACATTTCAAACGCACTTATGTATTCTTCTGTTAGGTAAAAAAGTTCTCTATATGTCTTTCAATTCCATTTAATCTAAAGTGTTGTGCAAATCCTTTGTTTTTTAACTGAACTTATGTCTGGTTATTCTATTATTGAAAGTGAGTTGTTGGTGTTCCTATTGTTAGTTTATTGCTGTGATTTTTTTCAGATCTTCAAGATTTGCTTTAAGTACTTAGATGCTCTGTTGTTGGGTGCATATGCTTACAATTGTCATATATTATTTCTCAATTCAACTCTTTATTGTTGCATAATGACATTCTTTGTCTTTTGAGACAGTTTTTGACTTAAAGTCTACTTTGGTATAATTATAGCTACTCTTAATTTTCTTTTGGTTGTCATTACATGGAATATCTTTTCTATCCCTACAACTTCAGCCTATGTGTCTCTTTGGATATAAAGTGAGTTCTTGTAGACAGCTTTCAGCTAGATATTTTTTAAATTCATGCATCCATCTGTGTCTTTTCATTGGAATATTTAGTCCATTTATATTTAAAGTAATTATTGCTAAGAAAGGAGTTACTATTGCCACTTTGTTAATTGTTCTCTATTTGTTTTGTGATTATTTTGCCCTTCTTTTTCTCTCTTGCTGACTTATTTTATGTTACTTTTTTTCCTGTGTTTTGTATTTTTATTTATTTTTAGTCATTTATTTTAGGTTTTGATCCTTTTCTCTTTTTATTTTGTGTACCTTCCATAGATATTTTCTTTGTGGCTACCAAAGGGTTTACATAAAATATTTTATAACTATAACAGTCTACTTTAATCCAGTAACTATTTAACTTCTTTTGAAAGAATTTAAAATTCTTCACTTGTATCTTTTTTCCCTATATTATATGCTATTTATGTAACATTTTATGACTATTTATATTATGAATTTATTGATATAACAAGTATAGTTGTTTTTAATACTTTGTCCTTTAACTTTTATAGTAGAATTACAATTGATGTACTCACCACTGTTATTGTAATAAAATATTATTTTTGTGGCCATAAATTTACCTTTGTCAATATGTTTTGCAGTTTTTTATACACTCCTGTTAGTGTTAGTGCTTTTGTGTTTCAACATGAAAATTTTCCTTTAGCATTTTTTGTAAGATAGGTCTAGTGGTGATAAAATTTCTCAGCTTTTGTTTCTTTGAGTCTTTATCATCATTTTCAAAAAAATAGGTTCACTGGGTATATTATTCTTGATTGACAGCTAATTTTTTTTTAGCATTTTGATTATATTATCACTCTCTTCTTGCTTGCAATGTTTTTGTTGAAAAATCCACTAATAGTCTTATACTAGCTCTTTTTTATGTAACAAGTCACTTTCTCTTTCTGCTTTCAAATTTGCTTTGTCTTTAACTTCTGACAATTTTATTATAATGTGCCTTGGTGTGTATTTCCTTAGGCTCATCCTATTTTGTGACTTTGGAGTTCCTAGTTCTGTATTTCATTTCCCTGGGTTTGAAAACTTTCAGCCATTATTTATTTTAATATGATTTTCTCCTTTTGTCTCTCTCTTCTCTTTCTGAATTCGGATACTTCATATAATGTTTCATTTGATGGTATCCCATAATTCACTTAAACTATCTTCATTCTTTCTCATTCTTCTTTTCCCCCTCTTTGGATTGAATGATTTCAAATAACTTGACTTTAAGCTCACTAATCCTTTCTTCTGCTTGGCCTAGTCTGCTGATAAACCTATCTATTGAATTGTTCAGTTCAGTTGCAGTATTCTTCAGTTCTGTGATTTCTAACTGTAGATTTTTAATATTTTCCATCTCTGTTGAAATTCTAAATTTGTTCATAAATGCTATCTTGACCTCAGTGAACATCTTTATGAATGTTCTTTTAAATTATCTATTGGGTAAATTTAAAATCTCCCTTTCATTAAGATTGGTTTCTGGAGCTTTACTGTCTTCTTTTATTTGGAGCATATTTCCTTGTTTCTTTTTTTACTTCATTCTTTATGTTAGTTTCTGTGTATTAGATGTCACAATTCCCTCTTTTGGTCTTATAAGATGGGCAATGTGTAGGAGATAGATCCCATTGATTAGCCTAGCCAGAGATCTAGATGCCTCTCAAAACTTTGTGCTTGTTAACACTGCTGTCTTTGCTTTTAGTGGCCTCCAGATTAGGGTATACTATGCTCTATCACTCCCCTGAGACAGGCAAGGGAAAGAAGGCAGTCATTTGAGATGCAGCTGGAAAAGTTAGCATATTATATGTCTACTCCAGTTCCTTCTATCCTTAGGGGTATGCTGAGAGCTGGAGTTTATCTCCCACTCACTCTTAAACCAGGGAGAAAAATCAGTGATAAATGTGTCTATTCTTATTCAGATTACACACTTTGAGCCTTTTGGGATAGCCAACAGAATTGTATATATTTAAAAACCACCTCTTTATTATCTGTGGTCTAGGAAAACTCATGATTACAGAACCCAGTCAACTCCCAGATCTAGATGATTAAAGAGCCAGTCCCTCTGGTGTGACCTGTAGAGGTTGGGATATTCACTGCATGCACAAACTATTTACACAAAGAATCTGCAGACCTGGTTTAGTCACTGGAGTGATTATTATCTCCATAGACACAGAAAATTAATTTGGCATAATTTAACATCAATATATTATTTAGGCCAGGCACAGTGGCACATGCCGGTAATCTCACACTTTGAGAAGTTGAGGCAGAAAGGATGCTTGAGATCAGGGGTTTGAGATCAGCCTGGACAACATAGCAAGAAATCTTTAAAAATAAAATTTTTAAAAGAGTTGGGCATGGTGGTGCACACTTGTAGTCCTAGCTACTTGAGACTGAGCTGGGAGGATCCTTTGAGCCTAGAAGATCAAAGTTACAGTGAACTATGATCATGCCACTGTTCTTCAGCCTGTGTGACAGAGTTATGATTTTGTCTATAATACAATAAAATCAAATAGAAAGCTAGAAGAATAAATTTCTTAATCTAATAAAGAATAACTATGTTAAAATTTCATGGCAAAAGTTTATGGTTAAAATAATACAAGCTTTGTTCTAATATAGGAAACAATAAAATGTTAACCATTGTCCTACCTTCTATTATGTTGTTGCTCTAGAAAGGGCAATAAAGGAAAGAACAAAATAAAAGCTCCAATGGGCTGAAATTTGTAATCTACTAATGAAATATCTGAAAATAAAAAGTTCAAAAATCTATGTATAAAATACATATTTTATGAGGTAATTTTGCAAGTTGACAGAACAAAAAATAGAAAAAAAATTGAAAAGAAATTAAAAATTTTTAAATATCTATATAAAAAGTCCGGCAAGATGGCGATGAAGCAGCTTGGTCTATGAGACCTCTGCGAGGGAGAACACAGAAAGATTCTGGCTCCCTCCCCGGGAGCCACAGATTCCATCGTCAGCAGCCTGCTTTTCACACAGAGCTCAGCTGGCCGTTGACCCCGCTGAAGCATCACGGTGGTCCTGGCAGCCGACACTGCCGCTGCCTCTGTGGCAGCCATTGCACATTGTGCCTCCCGTGCCTGAGGCCATCCATGCCTTCAGACCTTGAAGCCCCCGCAGGCAAGAACTGCTGGGATCGCTGCCGCCACTGCTGCCACCATGACGTCCTGCCAGGCCATGGGTCCCCTCCCGTATGCTTTGAGGCAGCAGCTCCCTCCCCTCTGGGGTGGGCAGCTGAGATAAAGACCAGCCGGAGCGGTGAGGTAGCACCACCTGCTGGCGATTCAAGGTAACAACACTGAAATGGGAAAAAAAGAAGCTTTTCCCAGATCTGGGTGGTGAACTGGGCAGTGGTGAACTGAGTGGTGATCTGAACTGCCCTTCACAGCAGGCCAGGGGAAACTGGCCCTAACTGTGAACAAATTTTCCAGCCTGAAGAGACAGCCAGAATTCAGAGCTGAAAGGACACTGGAATTAAACGAAAAGTCTCAGAGTGTGCTTGGTTGGTTCTGTTAGTTTACTTACTTGATTCTGTTCCTTTTGTTTTGTTCCTTTTTTTTCTTTTCTTCTCTCTATAAATCATATCTTTGTATAGAGGAATAGCACACCAATGAGGTGATTGGTTAGCTTGTATGTTAACATCATTTTTTTTTAGTTTTTTTGTATGGGAGTTGGTTAGTTTGTAGCAGTGGTCTATTGTTTTTATCTATTTTGAGTTTTGTCTCTCTCTCTCCATTTGTTGGTACACTCATCTGTTTTCCCCCTTAATCCTCTCTCTCTCTGCACCCCTCTCTTCCCCCCACTGTCTGCTCCATTCTCTTCCCTCGGTCAACCTCATTTTATTTCAGGGAGTAAACCTACAAACCCACTATGTGGACAGATTCCAAGGCAGTGGGAAGTGGGTTTCAGATTATCCATACAAATGTCGGTGGACCTGAAGATAGATTTTGAATCACAGCTTCCCCCTTAAGTAAATCTCAAAACTGCAAAAAGAACCACCCCCAACCTACAGTGCGACTCCAGAATTGAACAAAGTAAGAGGATATACATAAAAAAAAATAGGAGATTGAACAAACAGAAGTAAAAACAACGCTTCCACCCCTGAATAACAGAATTAAAGATGATGGTGACATGGAGGGAAGGAAAAAGTAGGAGGAAAAAACTGCATAAATGAAGAAAAACCAAAAAAAGAATACAGGTCTCACACAGACTCCTGGGAGGTCAGACACTGAGAAAACAGATTCTGGAACACAAACAATGAAGAGCCCCCAGAAGGACTGGTCACATGCAACAAACCCAGACAT